>NW_020290246.1:0-1063 GCF_003144195.1 Ceraceosorus guamensis | reverse complement strand
CCCCCCCCTCGCCAACGGCACATGACCAGAACCTGACAAGTGAGTGCTGCGCGTGTCGACCTCCTCGAGCATCTCGTCCTGGTCTCGGAGCCTAAGTACTCCACGCGTGTCGATGCTTACTGCTGCCCGTCAATGAATAGATACGGCACCGAGACGCTCTCAGACATTGTAGCCCGCGCTGAAGCTCAAGCATCGTCCTACGGCATCAAGCTAGAAGCGTTGCAGACGAATCACGAAGGCGTCTTGTTGGATCGCATACACGCGGCCAGGACGGATGGGACAGAAGCGAGTGAGTCCTTTGCACCGCCGCCCTCCAAGACACACTTCGCCCGACCAAGCCCCACCACTCGCTTTTCTGATCCACGTCATTGCTGCTCATCTTTGCAGTCGTCATCAATGCGGGAGCGTGGACGCATACGAGCGTAGCCATCCGGGACGCATTACTAGGTATCGACTGTCCCTTTATCGAGCTTCACGTGCGTACCCTTTCCTCCGTTCCTCGAGCCTCAAAGAACAGCTCATCTCGCTCGTTCCACCTCCTGCTCACGCTCGCGCTGACACGCACGGCTCTTTTTTTTTCCCAGATATCCAACACGCACGCCCGAGAGTCTTTCAGGCATCACAGTTACCTCAGCGACAAAGCCAGCGCCGTGATTCTAGGCATGGGAACATTGTAGGTTCTTCCAAACATGATACCTTTGCATCTCGATACGACAACGAGGGCAAAGCGTTGACCCGTCCCCCTCTCCACTTCACACCTTCCTCGTCCGCGCGCACAGTGGATACACGGCAGCTATCGAGCATTGCGCTCGCAACCTCAGAAAGGGAGGTCTTTCTAAATAAAAAACACCGACTTCTTGAGGTCTCATGCAGCTACTTGATGGGCAAAACGCTATCAGAGCGTAGGTGACGTATCACGATTCCCAAGAGTGTCGCAGATCACATAGCGAAGTAGCAATGGAAAATTTCCAAGCACTATGAGAATTCCGTACGTCGTGAGCGAGCGCAAGAGTCGTCTGGGAGAGAGCAAATTTTTTTTACACATGGGATGACGAAAGTTTGG
>NW_020290245.1:0-1163 GCF_003144195.1 Ceraceosorus guamensis | reverse complement strand
GATATGGCATTCCCTCGACTAAACAATATTAGCTTCTGGCTACTACCTCCTTCACTTATTCTACTACTAGCAAGTGCTTTTGTAGAACAAGGAGCGGGGACAGGATGGACAGTATATCCACCACTTTCATCTCTACAAAGCCATTCAGGAGGATCAGTTGATCTTGCTATTTTCAGCCTTCATCTTGCAGGTATTTCATCAATGCTAGGTGCTATGAACTTTATTACAACTGTACTAAACATGCGAAACCCCGGAATGACACTACATAAACTACCACTATTTGTATGGGCAATTTTTGTTACTGCTATTCTTCTTCTACTTTCACTACCTGTACTAGCTGGGGCAATTACTATGCTGCTAACAGATCGAAACTTTAATACTTCATTCTATGACCCTGCAGGAGGAGGTGATCCTGTACTATATCAACACCTATTTTGGTTCTTCGGTCATCCTGAAGTGTATATTCTAATTATTCCTGGATTTGGGATGATTAGTCATATTATTTCTGCCTTCTCAGGTAAACCAGTATTTGGATACCTAGGAATGGTTTATGCTATGTTTAGTATTGGTATCCTTGGATTCCTTGTATGGTCACACCATATGTATGCTGTAGGTATGGATGTAGATACTCGAGCTTACTTTACTGCGGCAACAATGATTATTGCAGTACCTACGGGTATTAAAATCTTCTCATGGCTAGCTACACTATATGGAGGTTCAGTACGAATTACTACACCTATGCTATTTGCACTTGGATTCCTAGCACTGTTCACAATTGGGGGACTAACAGGAGTAATTCTTGCTAATGCTTCTCTAGATGTTGCACTACATGATACTTATTATGTTGTTGCTCATTTCCATTATGTACTATCTATGGGAGCAGTATTTGCTCTATTTGCTGCATTCTATTTCTGGACACCTAACATTCTTTCCTCAACATTTCCTAGGACTAGCTGGGATGCCTCGACGAATTCCAGATTATCCAGATGCTTTCTACGGATGGAATGTAATCTCTAGTTTCGGAAGTATGATTTCGGTGGTAGCAACAGGACTATTTGTATACATTATTTACGATATTCTTGCGAACGGTAAACCTGTAGATGCAAACCCATGGCAAGTTCCTGGTTACTTCCAATCAACACCTATGTTCTGGTTTGAGTCAG
>NW_020290244.1:0-1163 GCF_003144195.1 Ceraceosorus guamensis | reverse complement strand
GGGAGGAAGGGCGAGGGTCTCGAGTCACGAGTGTTGGAAGAGATGCTAGGTGCACTCAGTGAACGATTGCTGCTGTCACGAGTCCGAGCTTAGCGCCATTCACCATTCAAACCATTCAGATGCAACATTCAAATTCACAACAAACCATTCAGATCCAACATTCAAATTCACAATTCGTGAATTTGAATGTTGCATCTGAATGGTTAATCTGAATGTTGCATCCTCTTTGATTAAGAACCGCGCCCGGAAGAGCAGGTCACGTGAGTCACATGCAGCCTGTAGCTGCGCGATCTGCGTCATCGCTGGATAACTAAATCGAATTCAAAATTACAAAATTCACGCTCGCAAGCAAAAGCAAGCAGGCAGGAAGGCGGTCGCTCAGCTGGTGTGTGCATGTGCTGTATGTGCTGTAGGGTGCAGCAGGGGGTAGAGAACAGCGTGCCATGCCATGCAGGGCATATCCATCCATCCATCCATCCATCCCTCCGACACGTCATGTGCGTGCTCACCAACCGGAATCAGGAATCTTGAATGCACGTATCCGCATTCACTCATTCGAACTCGTGAATTCGATCACTTATTTGCGCGCCCAACATCAACTCTCGCCATTTCCACAGCCATCGCCATCACCATCACCATCGCATCCACCACCTTGTCCGCACACAACCGTCCAAGCTTAGACAGCAAGAGCAAGTGACGGCGCTTGCTGATCATTACCAAGCCAAGCAAGCTGACCTAGATTGCAGCTCGCAGCTCATCAACAGGGTCGGGGCAAAGTCGAGCCAAATTTCGAATCGCAAAGCGGATCAAGCGCATTTGGCCCTCCCGCTTCACGCGCACGCATACAGGGTATCACATAGAGTGAGTAACGCTGTAGCATCACCGTCTCTATCTTGCCCCTCCCCTCTCCGAGATGCACTCGCGTGAGCGCCGGTTCAATCCGTATGAAGAAGACAAAAGTACCGGGATCACCCCCCTTTGAGGTGGTTCCCGACCCGAACATATGGGGACCTCTTCGTACCATTTATTCAAAAGTTTCAGCCTTATCTGACGGACTACAGTGGTTGCCCACGCTATCGACCGGCGGCGTAGCAGCCCCACATGACGGAGTGGAGTGATGAGCCAGCACAGTGGTGGGCTCGAGCTTGGGGGGGGGGGGGGGG
>NW_020290243.1:0-1166 GCF_003144195.1 Ceraceosorus guamensis | reverse complement strand
GGGGGGAAGCGGGGGCTGGCTAACAAACACAGTCTCGCGCACTGTCGATGCTGACGACGCATTACGCCCTGCCCTGTCCGCACAGCATTCGACCTGATCATCTCCACAGCCTCATCCAACGCCATCGATGTGCCAGCGACGCTATCGACGCTATCCGTGCACGGCAAGCTGATCTTTGTAGGCATGCCCGAAGAGCCGATCAAAGCGATGCGCATCCAAGCCTTCGCTGGCAACGGCGCCTTTTTCGGATCTTCCCACATCGGAAGCAAGACGGAAGCGCTGAGCATGCTGAAATTGGCGGCGGAGAAGCAGATCAAACCTTGGGTCGAGGTGATGCCTATGAGCCAGTGCTCCTTGGCCGTCAAGAGGGTGCACGAGAACGATATTCGCTACAGGTGAGTCGCAGCGCCGCAGCAGCAGCATAGGTACGAGTGCATGGCGTGCGCGGATCGGCATGGCTCACGCCTCCCACTCCGCGGCACTTCACTTTTGCGCTCGCGACTCGCATCCTCGTCTCGCGCAGATTCGTCCTGCAGCAAGACCTCGTCAAGCACGAGTAGGCAGCAGACTGAGTCACCGCAGTGCCAATCCGGCTCTTATTCGCTCGCTCGAGGCCATTACAACAACTCAACATTCGCGCGATGACATCCTTGTAAGGCAGCATCACATCTGCAACGAATGAAACCATTCAAATCAGGTTTGTGATTCAAGGTCGAACGAAGGCGTGCGTGCGTGCATGCCTCGCACGGGGCAGCGCACGGCGCAGCAATAAGCGCGCCGGAGGGAGACGTGAGACGTATGCATGGGCCGCAAACATGTGATGGGCTGAGAGCATATATATGCTGCATGCATGCATGCCATGTACGCTCGCTCCATCAAAGTCGAGCCACGATCGAGTCCCACGTACGGCGCCGCGGTGAACAGTGAAAGACGCTCGATCATTCAAATCGTTGGGGTCCAAGATTATGCGAGAGAGTCAGATTCTCCAATCACGAATCCTTCAGCTCACATCAACCAAGGCAAGGCAAAGGCGACGCGACGCGCAGTCAAAAGTCCTGATTTGCTCAATCTTGAATCGCATCCATCAGAGTCGTCAGCACGCGCGGCCCCTCCCACCTGACCACTAACGACTTCGACTTTCCATTTCACGCTCAACCTTTGCCCCC
>NW_020290242.1:0-1223 GCF_003144195.1 Ceraceosorus guamensis | reverse complement strand
ATGCAGCACCATGATTGATGGGCATTGCTTTGACTGGAGGGCTTTGAGCATGCGTGCCAAGGGATGAAGGCCTACTTGGAAGCGCAACATCTAGCTACAACTCAAATGGAAGAACGGCGCAGGCTATAGGAGCCTGCTGGGTGAGTGCCAAGAAGCTTGTGCTGCGCCGCAAGAAGGAGCTCCTGGAGAAGGAGTCTGCTTGTGAGTTTGCTGTTTTGTTATCACCTTTGCAAATTGCCGCTCGATTTCTGAGATGCTTACACAATCTCCTTGTGACTTGCATGCGCAACAGCTACTTTGACGGTGGGGGCATCGAAGTGAAGCCCTCGGACGTACGCGCGCATCGTGCACACCCAAATCCCCGGCGCAACTTCCTTACGCGCCTGTCCCAATCCTATGCATCCATCCACTCCTCCTCCACCATGCAAAGACTCTCGCCTCAATTCACGTTCCCTTAGTCTCCTTTGTCCAAA
Source organism: Ceraceosorus guamensis (assembly GCF_003144195.1). Classification (NCBI taxonomy): domain Eukaryota; kingdom Fungi; phylum Basidiomycota; class Exobasidiomycetes; order Ceraceosorales; family Ceraceosoraceae; genus Ceraceosorus; species Ceraceosorus guamensis. The sequence goes on along the minus strand of NW_020290242.1, from coordinate 750 downwards.
ATCACATGTTACAATTTGTGGCACGCATGAGCGTGGCGCGCGGGGGCCACCTGAGCCCCTGCATCAAATGAGTTGCCCCGCATCAAACAGGTCGCAAACACAAATCTGAATGAGGGCATGCTGCTATGTGCAAGCAGCATACAATGGTGTGACAAGCTGCTGCGGCGGCAGAATGCAAGAGAAGCGCGCACGCAGTGGTTTGCGATGTAACTTACGCAGTAGGAGAAGCTACAAAGAGAGCGCGCATGAGCTGCTGGCCAAAACGTGAATGTGCTACTCAAGCTCACCGCGCTTCAAGAAAGACTTGCGACGGCGCACTAAAGCTTTGAGCCGGCCAAGGTTGGCCTCCGCGTCTTCCAGGCAGATGCCAAGCACAATTGCCCTGCGCTTGAACTGGCACTCAAGTTCTCCACTAATACCCGGGCTGAAGCAGGCCGCTTTTGCGTATTCCCACTTCTTCTTTGCTTCAACGACCTCCTCTTCAGCAATTTTCACTTTGCACTTGAGCTTGAAGAGCTTTGGCTCTTCAGGCACGGAAGCCTTGCAATACACTTTGCTGGGCTTGTACAAAGTTTGTTTGTGGCGGTACGTGTTTGCGCAAGCCCACATTTGCTGGGCGCAAGTCTTCCCGCAAGCCATGATGGAGTTTGCGTTGTTGTGGTTCAAGGACAATGCGCACACCATGCAGCACCATGATTGATGGGCATTGCTTTGACTGGAGGGCTTTGAGCATGCGTGCCAAGGGATGAA
>NW_020290241.1:0-1334 GCF_003144195.1 Ceraceosorus guamensis | reverse complement strand
TAAGGATTAGAGGAATTGAACCTCTCTTTCCGTCGTGTAAAAACGGCGTTAAACCACTCAACTAAATCCTCTGATTACTTATATTAATCTGGCTATAACAAACAAATGTAGGTTAAACTGACTGAGGGAGATATTATTAATTTATTGTTTAGCTTATTTTTGTAATAGTTTTCAATATATTCTTGTGCTTTTTCCATATAAATAGCATCCATTTCCTCATCTGTAAGTTTTTTTTCCAGGAACCGGTCCACAACGTGGCCAATTTCAATAGGAACATTGCAGCGAATAGTAGTACGACTACTATGAGCTAAGGAGAATTTTCAAGAGTTTGTGGTTGTGTCGAAGTATAGTCTTTTGTAGTATTCACTACAACAAGTCCAATAGATAGGACAATAAGGAGTTCCACTCCATATACATTGATGTTTAGTAGGAGAGGAGTCAGAATGAGACATGTAAGTGATACAAGCGCAACACCCATGTATAGTGCATAATCTGTCAGGTTTCCTGTATCATATTTAGCAATTGATTTGCTACTTGAAGTAAATGAAGTACTTAGTCCTTGAGGACCTAGGAGCTCAATAATACCTCGATCAAGTGTTTTTGAAATAGTGTAACCTAGATTTAGTCCTTTATACATAATATAATGGTTATAAACCACATCAATATAATATTTACCATTAAAGAATTTATAGAGAGATCGTCCAAATACCGAATCCGTTAGTTGAATTGTAAACACTTGTTGCACATGGTATAGGTACAGTGCTAGTCCTGCACCCGCAAAAGTACCAATAGCAGGAAGTAGTTTAATAATTTGAGGTAGACCAAATTCTGCCTCAATTAGACTAATACGTGAGGGATGAGTAAATAGAACAGATGAAGAGAAATCTGATCCCATTCCTACAAACAGATCTTTGGCGATAAACCCAAAGAAAATTGCAAATAGTGATAGAATTACTAGAGGGATCATTACAATAACAGGAGCATCATGTGTATGCAGGTAAACCGATTTACTTGCATTAGGATATGTCATAAATGTCAGAGAAATGAGACGTAGACTGTAGAATGCAGTAAGACATGCAGAAATTGTACCTAGCCAATAAGCGACATGGCCTGAAAATTGATATTGTCCATAAGCTACTTCCAGAATGAGATCTTTAGAATAGAACCCTGTCATCCAAGGTACAGCCATCAGACTCAGAGAACCAATAAGAATTGCTACATATGTAAAAGGTAGAAAACCAATCAGACCTCCAAGTCGTCGTTGATCTTGTTGATCGTAAGTTGCATGAAGTACAGCTCCTGCTGCTAGAAATAGTAGTGCTTTAAAGAAGGCA
>NW_020290240.1:0-1400 GCF_003144195.1 Ceraceosorus guamensis | reverse complement strand
CTACAAATAGCCAGAACGCAAATCGCATGAATGGTCGGAATTGGTTACCTCGGATTCGCGATGTATCTAGGATAGGCATTACAAGAAGAATTAGAAGTGACCCAAACATTGCGAGTACTCCTAGTAGTTTATTTGGAATTGACCGTAGAATTGCATAGAAAGGTAGTAGATACCATTCAGGTACAATTGAAGGAGGTGTTTGCATAGGATTTGCAGGAATATAATTATCTGAATGTCCTAGTGCATTAGGCATAAAGAATACGAAAGCACCTAGTGCCAGTAGGAAAGCAAATACTGTAACAAGATCTTTGAATACGAAATAAGGGTGGAATGGTAGTCGATCTGTGTTTCCAGATACTCCTAGAGGGTTGCTACTTCCATGTTCATGTAGTGCAAGGAGGTGCATAGCAGCAAGAGCTGCTAGTACAAAAGGAAGTAGATAATGAAGTGAAAAGAATCGGTTTAGTGTAGCATTGCTTACAGAGAATCCTCCCCAAACAAATTCTACAAAATCTTGACCGATCCAAGGAATTGCACTTAGAAGGTTAGTAATTACTGTTGCTCCCCAGAGTGACATTTGTCCATAAGGTAGTACGTATCCTAGGAAGGCAATAGCCATCATTAGCACAAGGATAATAACCCCAATAGACCAAAGTAGTACTCGAGGTGATTTGTATGATCCATAATATAGACCTCGTCCAATGTGAAGATATACAAAAATAAAGAAGAATGATGCAGTATTTGCATGTAGGTACCGAATAAGCCAACCATAGTTAACATCTCGCATAATGTGTTCAACACTAACAAAAGCAAGATCTACAGAAGGTGTATAGTGCATAGCAAGAAATACTCCAGTTAGGATTTGAATAATTAGACAAGCACCAAGTAGTGAACCAAAATTCCACATGTAAGAAATATTGGCAGGTTGTGGTGAATCTACTGCATAACTATTCAGAAGTCCAAGAATAGGGTGTGTTTTTAGTAGTCGCATAATAAAATATGTAAAAGGGTAGAATTAACAAACCATCAAATCTAGAATAAAAATTAAAAATATAGTGAAATAAGAAGCTAAAATATAAAAATACGAAAATTCGTACAGAGTATTGCCAGTCCTAGTGGAATTGAACCCGAGTAAAACGAGGCCTCATCCTTAAGGATCCGGTATTGTTATAAATTTGCCTTAGTGGAGTCGAACCACTGTATTGTCATTATCGGTAACACATTCTAACCGTTAAATTAAAGGCAAATTTGACTCTGCTTGCTATAGCGGCAGAGATAACACATTCTAACCGTTAAATTAAAGGCAAACCAAAAAATAAGACATATTAATTGCTCTCTTATATTTCAATTTATATTCTCTTACGACGAAGCTTTGCTATCGCTATAAACTGTTGTAGATT
>NW_020290239.1:0-1679 GCF_003144195.1 Ceraceosorus guamensis | reverse complement strand
CCCCCAACAGCTCAATGACGGCAACAAGATCCCTCTTGTGGGCCTCGGCACTTGGCTCTCCCCACCCGGAGAGGTCAAGAAGGCGGTGGTGCATGCGGTCAAGACTGGCTAGTGAGTGCGCTCGCTGCCCGCTCGAAACATCCTCCACATGTGCGCACGCTCTGACCTTTCTGCGGCGTCGATCAGCCGCCACCTGGATCTTGCCAAGATCTACCAGAATCAGCACGAAGTTGGAGAGGCGTTGAAAGAGCTGATCCCATCCGTCGTCAAGCGCGAGGATCTCTTCATCACTTCCAAGTTGTGGAACAATGTTCACAAGCCTCACCTCATCGAGGCGGGTCTGGACGACACGCTCAAAGAGTTGGGTACAGACTATTTGGATCTCTACCTCATTCATTGGCCCGTCCCTCTAGACTCTGGCGACGACGTGACCAACTTGGTTCCCAAGGGCGAGGAAAAGAACAGCAAGGGCGACGCATTCGCCACGTTGGATCTCAAGACGACGCTGGTAGACACTTGGAAAGGCTTGATCGACTTGCAAAAGAAGGGCAAAGTCAAGTCGATTGGAGTTTCCAACTTTATCCCTTCTCACATCGAAGGTATCGTCAAAGCTACCGGTGTTGTGCCCGCAGCGAATCAGATCGAGCTGCATCCCTTGCTGCCTCAAAAGGATCTGGTAGAGTACTCCAAGATCAAGGGCATTCACGTCACTGCATACTCGCCATTCGGTAATCCTGGTGGCTACGGCAAGAACGGAGTTGATATTTTGGGATCGAAACAGGTGCAAAAGGTGGCCAAGGAACATGGTGTGGATGCTGGACAGGTGCTGCTCGCCTGGGGCATTCAACGCGGCTACTCTGTCATTCCCAAGAGCGTCAACCCGTCTCGTATCGAAAAGTGAGTTCGCGCTTCGAAATGGCACTGTGCCCCCCAAGAGCGAAACTTAATCCTTACCGCGGCCCCCCAAATCATTTTCTTGCGATCATTAGCAACTTTAAGCAGATTAAGCTCAGCCAAGAGCAGTTCGAGGAGGTTTCAAGCTTGATTCAAGAGCACGGTCATGCGCGATTCAACATTCCCATCGACTATCCTTGGAACATCAACGTGTTTAACGAGGACAGCGAGTACAAGGCAAAGCACGAGGTCAACATTGGCGCTTAGGGCTCGCTATTTTCCAAAGCGAGCCTCTTTTTGCCCTTTTTTTTTGCTTTGCTCTGATCTGCTGTCCAACGCACATCTACTCTCCTTCTTCGCCTTTGCTGTTCTCGAAAACGCAGCGGCAGAAGCGAGCGATGTGGAAGATGATGCTAGATTGAAAATTTCTTAGATGCAAAAAGAAACGTCCATCCGTCTGACGGATGCGAGAAGGAGATGCCATTCGTGCAAGCTAGCCAGCCAGCCATGAGCCTTTTTTTCTCTCCCCCAGGAAAAAAGAAGAAATGTTGGAAAATGACAAAATTTTTTTGGGACGTGTGTGTGCGTGTGCGTGTGTGGAAAAAGAGAAAAAAAAAAAACAAAAAGTTCTTGCTGCTGCTCGACACGCCCCGGCTTTTTTTTTGCCACCAGCTTGTTCATTCCCGTTTCTTTGCAACGCTTTGACCATGCTTGAACTCTTGAGGAAGAGGAAATTCCACAGTGACTCTGTCCAACTTTTTTCGTTTGCGAAAGGGAAGGGGGGG
>NW_020290238.1:0-1767 GCF_003144195.1 Ceraceosorus guamensis | reverse complement strand
GGGGGGGGGGAGCAATGCCCATCTTTTCCACTCGTGACTTTAATTCTTCACATACGGCTCCAAATTTCTTGCCGCCCCTGTGTAGATGGGAGAGGCAGTGCGAACATTTGTGCGCATTCAGCATTCAGCTTTCCGTGCGAAAGAACAGACCACAAGAACGGCAAGCGGGGCGAGCGAGGCAGGCGAAGAGGGCACGCGTAGTGCGGGGACAACTTGACCGCACCGCACCGCACCGTACCGCACCGCACCGTACCGCACCGCACCGCAACTCACACTCGACTGCCAAGAAGGTGGCAGAATTGCTAAAGGGGGCTCTGACGAGCGTGGGTGTCAAACCTCTAAAGAAGCCCTTGATGCCGTTTTGTCTGTAGATGGCCTGTGCGCAGTCCATCACTCCCTTGTATGCTCGCTCTTTGGGATGGATGGCGTCGGTTTGCAGACGAGACTTGATGATGCTGGAATGAGCAAGAGCGTCGCGTGTGAGTGGACCTCGCTTGGCATTTGGCGCTGCAGGTAGGTATCGGCGTCGACTTACTCGAATGGGTAGGCAGAAAGCCAGACCTGTGGTTTCGGTAAACGGCCGCGATGTGCGTCAGCTCGGAAGGTAATTGCGAAGGATGCAAGATTTGCTCGAGCGGAGTCTCCCCTTCAACTCACTGCCAGACCGCTACTAGCTCCGAACAGCACTGCATAGATGGCAGGCATCTCTGATCTGGTCTTGCCCGTTTTGGCCAGCAATTGTTGCACCAAGTACTCGTACGTCAGAAACTAGCAAAGCGAAAATTGAGCAAGGAGAAAAGGTGTCAAAAAGGGGGTTGGGCAATTAAGCGCGCGGAGCATCGTTTGGAGGAAATGCGTGTGTGCGCGCGCGCGGGATGTTGGGAACTCACGTAGCAGCCCATACCGTGACCTTCTCTGGCAAAGGTCGGGATCATGCCTCTGAAGATGCCCGATACTCCACTGGCTCGGATGATCTGCCTCGCGCAGTCGAGCGGACCCTTGAATTGATTGTTCTTTTGCGTTTGAAGACGGATACGGATCTGCTCGACGGGGCCTGTTGCGTGGACGCGCGCGCGCGCGCGCACATGGGATCACCATGTATGCGTCAGCGGACTGATCTCTGGCCATTTCCAAGACGTGCCTTTATCCGCCCGCGACTCACCTGCTACGACGGCGTTGGATAGACCAGCAGCGCTTCCAGCGAGGTAGAGCTGCGAGGATGAAAGTCCCTTGTTCAAGTAGCTCTGATCACCGAATTTCTTGGCATTGATAGCCTGAAACTCCCTCTTCATGCGCTCAAACACTCCGAATTGTATGCTGACGCAAAGCCCGACCCCGAGCAAAGGGGTGAGGGTACCCTTGTAGAAAGCCAAGGGTCCTTCGTGCTTGACCAATTGCCTGGCGCAATCTGCCATGCCGGTAAAGGTGCCGGGCGGAGAGGTTTGTAATCTGACCTTGACAATGTCTAGAGGCTGACCCACTAGCACTTGAGCTATGCCTCCTGCTGTGCCTGACAAGACATCCTTGGTCGATCGGGGAATGACGCCTTCTTTGGCTTTGACCGGATAAGGCGAAGAGGACATCTTGCAGGACCTGACCTCAAGTTCGCTTTCGAGGAGTTTCAGTCAGAGCGCTATGGGTGTGGCACGAAGTTGTACTGCAAGTCCGGAAGAAGCAGGAGGCTTGGTCTAGCTGCCGCTGTCGCATTCGTCTAGTCGCGCTTGTTTGATATTGGCGCTAACTCTGCTGAGGGAGCTGGGGGGGGGG
>NW_020290237.1:0-1850 GCF_003144195.1 Ceraceosorus guamensis | reverse complement strand
CCCCCCCCCTCTTCGCCCAACGGGGCAAACTCACCACCGCAATTTCCGAGCAAGGTGATGCCCGCTTGAGCGCTCGGGACTTGGGCGCTGTTGAGGCGCGACTCGAAACCTGCCGAATCCCTTCCCGCTCCCCACACTGCCAACAAGACGATGAAGAGGAGGATGAGAAGAGCGTGGAGCAGCACAAAGAGCCACCTGTCCACCTGCTGTCCCTTGACCGCAGCGCGTTGGATGCGTCCGTACGATGAGCCGCTCGAAAGCGGTCTTTTGCTGCTGCTGCTGCTGCTGGGTTCGTTGGCATGCTTTTCCTGGCCCGCCGACTCGGAGCGTGCATGCGCATAGGAATGCTTGTGGAGATGATGTCCGCTCGCAATGTACGCGCTCGCCGCCGCCGTCTCGTAAGGCGACTGATCGTGCGTGGGCAGAGGAGAATAAGGACCTCGACTGGGCGCATCGTGCAGAGGCTGATGAAGCGCTGCTGGGCGATTGGAATGCGAACGAGGATGGCGCGCATGCCTCGCACTCGCCTCGCTGGACCCGTGCCCATGCTGATGCTGATGGTGGCGCTGCTTTCGCTTGCACACTTTGGTCGGAGCAGGTGCCGACGCGCTCTCTGCTGGCTCGCTGCTTGCCTGAACGATTTCTGACCGTGTGTTTCGCGCATCTGCCTCGTATTCCTCTTTGCGTTGCTGCTGCTGCTGCTGCTCCAAGGGCGACTCGATTCGCACCTCTTCGGACCGCCGCTGGCAGGCATCGGCCAACGACATGACTTCGTGGGTGGGTGCTGCGTAGCCCTCTGTGCGCCCCATCGACGCGGATGGGCTGGACATGTTTGAGGCGTGTGAGTAGATGCGACGGCAAATCTTGCTATCTTGCAAGTTCGCAATGGATGATGAGTGGAAGGTGGATCGTGCGAACAAAGTCAAAGAGACTCGTGACCGCGACCGCGACCGCTCGGAGCGACAAGAAGGATGAAGCACGCGCGACGTTGCGGCGGCGGGGGCGCTTTGATGGGAAAGCCTGCGGATACTGCTGCCGCTGCTGCTTGCGCGCGCCCGCAGAATACAATTTAATTCAAGATTGTGATCAAGTCAAAGTGCTCAAAAAGAAAAGTGCGCATGGCGAGCAGCAGTTGCGAGTCGGTTGAGCCAATTATTGAATCGAAAGTGACTTCATAATGGGCGCAGCCACGCGCACGCGCACGGGCGAGTGTGAAGAGAGCGCTGCCACACTCACCTGCACGACTATAAGTGAGTGACTTTGAGCTGCGATGATGCATGCACCTTCCCCTTGAAGCCGCTGTACACTCTCGTGACTGCTGCTTCGTCATGCTGCGGAATTGATCCTCGAACCAAATCAAGGATCAGCCGAGACATCTCGTTCGAGCGCTTCAAGTTGCGCTTTCAGCAGCATACCCGTGTATCACGCCGCCCACGCGTATAGGTGTACAGGTACATGGCAAGGTGATGCTTATTTGTCGCGCTTCTGATCGCGATCCATCCATCCATTCACACGGCGTTGGCCGCTGCAGCAGCGGAGATATTCACAATTGTTGGAGCGCGTATGCGCATGCATGCATGCATGCATGCAGCTTAGCTTGTGAACGCCATTGGGCATGCGTATGCATATATAGAAGGCGCATGCGAGCGGTGCAGCTCCAAAAAGACATCATCATAATATACGTACCGGTAAACAACGGGGAGGGGGGCCGCGGGAAGGATTGCTTCATGACATATATTAGCGTGATCATGGCGGTGCAGGCACCGTAGCACCCAGCCAGCCTGCCTGCTGCCCTATATAGCTCTTGACCAAATGGTATATTTGAGTCCAAGCTAGAGATCGTCGGGGGG
>NW_020290236.1:0-2085 GCF_003144195.1 Ceraceosorus guamensis | reverse complement strand
GGGGGGGGGAGGCAATTAGCAGGAAAAAAAGAAAAGAAAAGAAAAGAAGAGAAAAAAAAAAAGGGCAAACGGAGGCGGGGAGGCAGACGAGGCCGGGCCAGGGGTGACGTACAAAAGGGGGAGAGCGCGAACGCAGAGAAGGAAGAAAGGGGGGGCAAGCAGCTAGAGCAAACATTGCTTGCGCAGACTCACTTGATCAAGTACCCTGTGCATGTGTTTGGATGTTTGAGGTCCCATGGCCGTATCCCACTTGCGACGTGTAGCGATGCAGGGTGTGCGCGCGTCAAGCGAAGGGGAGGGGGTCAGGGCAGGCCAGGCCAGGCCAGCACGAGTAAAGCATGAATCTCAGCAATCAAATCAGCAATTTGACTGACCCAGGCAAGTCAAGCGTCGGTTGCTGGGTGTTGCATGGAAGCTGCTGGCAAACCACGCACGCACGCACGCACGCGCCCCCCTCCCACATGCCCTGAATCCAGCACCCGTTCATACGCACCGTACCTCCTCGAGTCGGAACGCTAGCAGGACCTCCATCCCTCTCCAACAATAACATTTTCAACCTCTCATCTTCCTCTTTCCAACTCCGTCTCCTCGCACCATCCTGCTGCTCCTGCTCCTGCATCTGCTCCTGCTGCTCTGCAGTCGCACTCCAAGTCGGATCTGCTGCTGCTGCTGCTGCTGCTGCTGCTGGTGGTGGTGGTGGTGGTGAGGATTTTGAGGATGAAGAGCAAGAGATGGATGAGAAGGGGTGGAAGTGTGCGGCGGCGGATGAGAAGTTGGACGGTGCGAAGAAGCGAGGAGCGCGATGCCTGCTCATGCTCATGCTCGAACCACAACGCTGCAGCACCATTTTTCCTTGCTAGCTCCTCGGGGGAGGGGGTGTGGCATTTGTATAGATGTTGCAGCGCGCTGCTTGGGGTGAGCAAGAGGAGACAAGGCTGCAAAGAAAATGGTGCTTGGAGGAGTAGCAGTGAACATGGATAGTTCAGAGTGTCGTCTTTTGGGAACATGGATGGCTTGCATGTCTGCATGTGCTCAAAAGTGGCAAACCCCCCCTCGGCCCCTCTCGACTACGCTGCTTGCTGCTGCCTGGCTGATGTGGAGGCTGGATTAACAATGGCAAGATGGGGTAACACGTGACTCGACGCGTCGCGCTCTCGCTCTCGCACACCCGTCACGAAGTCAAGAGCGAGTCAAGAGCGAAATCTTGAATCTGGATCAGAAGGTCGAATGGAATCACAATGTTGAATCACAATGTTGAGGTAGTGAATGTTGAATGATGACACGAATCATGAACGAGCGCAAGTCGAGTCAAAGAGAATCACGAATGAAGGGCGCAAGTTGCGAAGCGGTGGGTCAGCTAGGAGTCAAGTCAGATTTGGTGGGTTGGGAGTCAGAGTGGGTACAGTATATGAGCACATCGTGCATCGCGTGCGAGCCTTGAGTCAGAAAGTCCGCTTGGGAATTGGCATTCGTGATTTGATTGGAATCGTGAATAAGAATCACGTGAATGGATTTAAATTGGATTCACGATTGCAACCTGATGTGTCTCGTGTGCATGGTCAACGCTGGCAAGGCTACGCACACACTCACGCTCCACACACACTCACACTCGAATTGACCGCTTCTTGCTTCCTTCTCACCATCATCAGCTTGCACGCGCGCCCGCCCCGCCCCGCCGGCACGCATCAGATTGTGATTGCGTCGAGCAACGCTGATCACTTTCCATTTCCTCCTCTCCGAACCCCTCCCTCTGACCTTGACGCGCACCTTTCGCTCATCCTCTTCACTTCATGACACGCATCGCTCCACATTCCCACCCAAATCGAAGCTTAGGTGAAACAGGCGCGATCTGAGCGTTGATTGGCCTAGCTTGCTCCATGGTGCAGGCCTCCCACTCCGCCCCATCGCTCAAGGAGCGCTACAGGGCCCTCTTTCCACATTCATACGATCAAGTGAGTGGCCTCTTCTCCTCTCTCTCTCTCTCTTCAAGGTGCGCTTGGGGACACCCCTGAGCACTCCAACTATCGGCTGATGCTCATTCACCTATCTTTGCTCATGACCTCCCTGTTGCCCTTCCCCCCCCCC
>NW_020290235.1:0-2219 GCF_003144195.1 Ceraceosorus guamensis | reverse complement strand
TTTGGCAGCTAGGAGAGAGAGCGAGCGAGCGAGGCTGAGGAGGGACGCTAAAGCGCCCGTTCATGGATTGAACGAACGCCCTCGCCTCGCAAGTCGCAGATCGTCACTATAAGGCCCCCGCTCGCTCTCTTCAGCACCTGCAAGGGCCGCGCGGGGGGACAGAGTAGCGCGGGGATCACTGCGCATTTCCTTCGGTGCAGTCAGGGAATACGCTACGTTGACAGGCAGCCAAGAGGCACGGACGTTCCAAAGCCGCACGGCACCGCACCGCACCGCAATAGATGCGTCCGTCAATCGTAAATGTGAATGTGAATGCTCTTGCGACGTCATGTCATGCACATGTCCTCGCGACTCAACACCACCCCATGCACCCGTGACCGTATTTACTTGACACGAATGGACATCAGTTGGGCAGCAGCTAGCAAGCAGCAGGTCGCTCGCCTGATCGCTCTCCAGACCCCGCTTGCTCGACTATTTCTTCCCTACATGTGGCGCAACGTGGGGCAAGCAAGACACAAAAGAGCATGTATGTCATGCATGCACGTCCGCGAATGGTGCAGAATCAAGTGATGCGTGCGTGAAGTGCGGGGGGGAAGACGCGCGCGCGGCGATCCACTCTTGGACTCGCATTCCGTGATTCTCCCGTTTGCCATGCAGTCACGCAAACTCGTGGGGGGGCCCCTGCCTGCCTGCTGCCTTTTTGGGGCTTGTTGATCGATGCTGAATGCGGCGCAACGAATGATTCGTGAATCGTGAATCGTGAATGGCGAGCAAGGATGCAGCCAGCGTGCGCACATCGATCCCTTCCAAAGCAGCGCAAATTGCAGCTCTGCTGGCCCAGCTACTCTTGAATGTACATGATGCCGATACGTGCCGATACGGGTCAGCCGCGAAGCTGCCGAGCGGAGTCGACGAGAGCGTACAGCAGCAGCGAAGGCGTTGAAAGAAAAAAATAGCGAGGACCTCGAAAAGGTCCAACCTTGCAACGTCGTGAGCTGAAGAGGTGTTCGCTGCTGCGTTACGTGCGTACGTACATATATATACTGTTGTGTAAGCCCGCAACGAGCGAGGCTTGGCTTGCATGGCCATCCATGGCCTGCGAAGCCCGCCCGCGGCCGGACGGAACACGGAAAGCACTGTGATCTGGATGAAGCGACCCGAGATGCGACAGGGTACATACATACATGCTCGCTAGGCTCCACGCGGCTCCAAGGATCCCTTGGGCCTTCTCCTCTCCGCAACACGGCAGCCACTTGCTCACCGAGCCTCTGAAAGTCTGACGAATCCGAGCCTTGTTCGTGTAGACGCGAGCAAGGGGACGCGAAAGAGCGAGCGGCATATCGAGTCGAGTCGAAAGAAAGGGCTTGCCTACCTGCTGCCATGCTGGCTGCATGATGCAAAGTCAAGAAAGACCCCCCAGATTCACGATTGATGAAGTCGTCTGTCTGGGGGTGCATCAGCTGACCACGTCCCGACAGGGCGCGAGGACTGGTGATACGCAGCTAGCTCGATCCACGTTCTTGCCCTCGTGTACGACTTTTTCACGTGGAATGCCCGTCAGTCAACGATCTGCTGTCACTCAACTTGAGCGCGATGATTTTGATCCTCCATCAGACGAACCGAATGCAGATCGCCTTGCTTGCCTGATGAGCGATGCGAGCGAGCGAGCGAGCGAGCGAGCGGGAAGGAGCGGTCCTTGCATGTCGATCATGAGAAGCTAAGAGATGGAGCTAAGCATGTAGCAATCGCGCTAAGCGCCATAAATCAAGCATTTGAATCAACAATACAAAGGTCGAAGGCCCGCGTATGCTCGAGTACTGCACCTGCCATCCATGCATGCATGCATGCATCGCCTGCTGGGCACCGCGCACGGCCGCGGCAATTTGAAAGAGGCAATCATACAGAATCAGAACTCAAAAGAATCGAAAATCAAATTCGCGTGCGTTCGCGTTCGATGGGGGATGGTCGCGCGCGCGCAGAGTCACACAATCGAGTGCTACAACAGCAGAAGATGAGCGAAGCGCGAATTGGGCCTCGAAGTTGATGTGATTCTTGACAGGGGAGAGAGAGACACGCAAACACAGCATGGAAAGCTAAGCGTCGGCAGTCAGAGTCACTATTCACAAAAACACATCTTCCGCCCTACGGCAGTCGGCGACCCCGACTTCACCCGGTTGCGCGGAGAGGCAGCTTGTGAGCTGCGATGAGAGGTTCAAAGG
>NW_020290234.1:0-2341 GCF_003144195.1 Ceraceosorus guamensis | reverse complement strand
ATCAAACATCTCCGACCCTAATTCCAGACACCCTTGTAACCCTAACCCTAACCCTAACCCTAACCCTAACCCTAACCCTAACCCTAACCCTAACCTGCCTAACCCTAACCCTAACCGCATCCTCACCCTAACCGCACCCGAACCCTAACTGGTACGCAAAAACAGGTGGCTGACGGCGCGCACGTATAGCGCGAATGTGATTCATTTCGGGAAAACCGTTTGAAAAGACCGCGGCGCGCACGATGTACCTCTTCGGAACGAAGCTATATCCAGCGATCCTCAACGCGCGCGACCGCGCACGCCTCACGCAGCTCAGAATAGAAAAAGAGGTGCGCTCAGTGTGCGCTTGATTTTGGCCCCCCGCTTCTCGAGCGCATGACGTGGTGTGGGGGGGAGCGTTTGCGCAACCGTGAAACGAACACGCGTCGCCTAAACGCTCGTCATGGCGTGTTGAGGGGGGCGATGGAGCACGAGCGGTCTTGAACAGGCACGCACGCACGCACGCACACGCACACGCACACTTTATCACATTTCTCTCTACGCGACGCGCTTCTCGGCACGCTTCTTGCCCTTGACGCTTCCCGCCTCGCGTTTCCTGCGTTTGCCCTTTTCGAATGCATTGGCGGATACGAGATCTCTTCCGAGTGGATCCTCTGGCTTGACGGCATAGATTCGGACCTGGGGGCGAGAAGGAGCGGGCGGGAAGGAGCGGGCGAGAAAGAGCGAGGCGTGAGTCAGCAGGCGCAGATTCGCGCACACGCACGCACGCACGCACACGCGCCGTCGACGCGCCGCCGCCGCCGCCGCCGCCGTCGACTCACAATCCAATTCGAACTCGTAAAAGCCTCATCCAGCACATCCAACTGCGGCGCGACGCTCGCAGTCTGCGTTCCTCGCACCCTGTCCATACCCGGTCTACCGCCATACAGCTCATTGAAGCGGTAATAGCTCATCTTGTACATGAGACTATTCTTCATCGTCTGACTCGCTCCATCGTCAATCTTGAATTGCCCCTGCGGCGTAAAGAAATCGCTCTCCTTGATCTCGTTGGGCCAAATCCCTTGCGCGATTCGAATCATCCACAAATACTTGTTGATATCATCTCCCGAATAACCCAACAGTCCGCCAAAAATGATGAGCACATAATCGACGTCGTGTTTGCGGAGAATGGGCAGAGCCCGCTCTTCCGGACTGCTCATCGCCTTGCCGACCGTGGCAATGTGGGTATTGTTCCACGTGTTATTGTCCACGAGCGTAGGCCTATCCGCCATGCCGCTGATCTGATATCCGTAATCCCACCAGCTCATCACCTTGGCGTCCGTAGCGGTATTCTGTCGCAACCAATAGTACGCCTCTCTAAAGTCGTCGATGATGTGCTGCGAACCGTCTGGATTGCGCGATGCCAGCACGACGGATGGCGAAGAGTAGGCCGTGGAAGTGACGAATGTGCAGTGCAGGACAAAGACGAGGAGGAGGAGGAGTGTGTAGATGGTGACGACGATGCGCGTGTCGAGACCGTAGACGGCGGGGGCGGGTGCGTGGGCGGGCGAGCGTGACACGCGCGGCGTCTCTCGCCGGGTGTCCTTTTTCGCGCTCGCGCTCGCGATAGACTCCCTCGACAACTGCTCGGCCTGCTCTGCGGGCGCTTCCGGCTCGTGCGGGTCCAGATACGTGTCCAGCAAGGTGGAGACGGCGACGGCAGCGGCGACGCAAACGACTGGCGTCAAGGTGAGCATGAGGCGAACCATGACGCCTGCAAAGTAGGAAGCCATGACGGCGTACAAGATGACGAACACGTGCTCGTCGCGCAGCTCCCTAAAGAGCAAGTAGACCCCCGCAGGAAACAAAAAGATCAACATCTCGAGGTCGAAAAAGAATGCTGGCCAGGCTGGAGGTTGATGTTCGGATACAGAGGCGATGATTGGAATGTGCTTTTTCGCATAGCCCGTATCCCACAAGCTGTAGAATCGGCCCGTCCAAGGTGCAATGTACCCTCCATACGTCAACGCGACCAGCGCCGAGAATGCCAGACCGAATACGACGACGACGGCGACTGTGAGGAGCAGTTTGAACTGTTTGGACGGGACGTGCGATCGCACCAATTCCACAAACGCGACGAGTTGCAGCAGTCCAAAGACGCCTGGCGCGGCGCGGAGCGGCGCGTGTGTGTGCGTGCGTGGCGGGTGTCAGCAAATACTCGACGCCATCCCCGGCGCGTGTCAGCAAATACTCGACGCCGTCGCCCGATTCAGCGAGTCCATCCCCCCCGTCTTGAGTCCATTCCCCGCCCGCTCGCCATCCCCCGGTCGTGAGTCCATTCCCCGCCCGCTCGCCATCCCCC
>NW_020290233.1:0-2348 GCF_003144195.1 Ceraceosorus guamensis | reverse complement strand
AAAGCTCTGGAACAGATGCAGCGAGCTAGATGAGGGGGGGGCGGGGGGCGCAGAGTCGCGAGTGCGATGCCGAGTAGGGGACGGCTGTGCTGTAGACGGCCCGTTGTTGCTGCGGCTGCGGCTGCGCACAATACTTACCCAGCACTTCTTCCGCGAACGGATCGGATCAACATTCGTGATTGTAGGATGCTGAGTCAGCCAATGGGTACGAGATTCCGGATGGCTGCTACCAGGTACGGTAAGAGCAGCTAGCCCAACGTCCGCGCTTAGCCAATCCACAAAGGTAAGGTATAAAATGCGTCTCGTGTACTGACCAAGTCCACTACTCCTCTCCTCCTCCACCCACAACATCTCATCCCTCTCATCATGACAACTCCTACCAATGCCAATTCTCGCACCTTTCCAGCTGATCCTCAGCATCCACCGGTGAGTCCTTCGGGCCCGTCGCCGCCCCCATCCACCCGCGTTCATCCTGTCCAGACACGACGCCCAGCCTCTGAATCGGAGGGCCCCACGGGCCATGCCCCGCACGAAGCTCGCGAAGCAGGCGCGGACGAGTGGATGAATATCAAGCAGATGGAGCAAGATCAGTCAGACTCGCAAGCTTGCTGGTGCACCTACCCCTACGAGCTACCAGACCAGTCCGATACCTCTGAAGATGACGTCGTTGCCGAGCATCGCAATGCGGCAGACCAATCGGATGAGCTTCGTGCCACGCCGACACATGCCGATTCGGACGAAAGTTTGTCGACCGCACGCGCACCTTTTCGAAGCGAAGATGCGAAGCGTACGACGGTGCAGGAAGAGCCGGATGCTGAGGCGCCGCCGCCGCCTGCCGATAAAACTGCGAACCAAAGCGAAGCCGAGAGACGAGATGGCCATCAACAACATCGTTGCAGCCGCGAGCGTGGTCCAAAAGGCCAAAGTCGCCATGATATCCAAGGCTCCGTCACACATCATTCCCACCCCTGCGATGGTCGCCACGGACCAGAAGAGTCACGCTCTCGTGGTCCACCGCCGCCGCCGCCGCCCTGCGCGTGCCATCTTGATCGTTCAGGTCATCACGGTCCGGAGTTCTTTGATCACTATTCCATGAGAGGGGCCGAACGTGCGCTCTTTGACAAGGCATCTTTAAATGACCTTCGTAGAGGATTCTTTATGATGCCACCAGAAGGCAGAGGGGGATTCGGCGGTCGTGAAGGCTTTGGAGGTGGAGGAAGAGGAGGCTTGGGAGGTAGAGGAAGAGGAGGATTCGGAGGTAGAGGAAGAGCTGGATTCGGCTCGAGGTCTGGATTTGGAGGTAGAGGTCGACTTCCCCACATGGGCGGACCTGATCACCACCACCACCACCACCATCATCATCATCCTTTCCACGCGGGTCATCCGCACGAGCACTTTGAGGAGCCATTTCCCCAGTTCGGTGCTCCACCGCATCATCGCCACGGTCCGCACGCTGCTTCTTGTTGCCGAAATGCGACACGCAGAGATCGGCCCGCTCACTCGCACAGCCGCGAGAGACTTGCCCATTCGCGTGCTCATGCCCCATCCAGGCCCTCGTTTGCCTTTCACCCATGGCGCCAGCCTGGTGCGCTATCCGACAGACCAGGCCCGCCCGGTCCAGGTGCGCCGCCTTTGCCCTTTTCGACTTTGGCAGGAGGACCGCCTGGAAGAGTTGCATCGCCATGTTGGAGCCGTCCGGATCTCGCTGCTGAAGCACTGGAAGACCATCTTTCCGGCGAAGCTGATTTCGAGCTCGGATGCGGATGGGAGGGAGCGCGGGGCATGAGACGTGGGCGCAAAGGCCCGCCGCTGCATTGCCAGTGCACCTCCCTCTCTTTTCAAATGCCTTCCTTCGACTCGGATAGACGCCAAGCTCTTCACCTGCCACCCTTACATCTCGCACGCGCACATCGCCACCGAGCACCTCCACGTCGCTCAGCAGCAGCTAGTGAGGAGAAAGAGGACGAGTTGCTTTTTCGCCTCATGCATAGAATGCATCGACTGCAACTGCGACATGGACGAGAGCGCCACGAGCGCGCTCGACGAGGTGGCGCAAGGGGCTTTTGAGCATCGTCGCAACGAGATCACCGGCCAGCCCGCGCCCCTGCTGCGCAATTCAGAGGAGGACATCGGTGGCCCCCTTTGACTTTTGCCTCCTGCCGCAGCACACGAGAAGGCAAAGCTTCCCTCGAGGACTACTTGAGCCTTCCTACATCCACTCGCCCCTGACCACCGAGGTGGAGCACGTTCTGGTCCCCGCATATTGAAGGACCCAAGACGGCAACGCCGAATTTCGTGTACGCGCAGCCTCCCAAGAAAGACCCCACGAAAACCAAAAAAAAAAAAAA
>NW_020290232.1:0-2539 GCF_003144195.1 Ceraceosorus guamensis | reverse complement strand
CTTTCCTGTGTTCCGTCCAGAAGATTGCGCAATCGCATTGCGGCGAGGAGCGATGCTTGTGGCTGCGATGGTGACCGACAAGGTGCAAAGAGGTGTTCAATGCGGGCGCCACAACGCCCCTTGACAAGCGACCCTCTTCCCAACAGACAAACGATCGACGTTGCATCCGGTGGGTCCAAAAGACGCGCGATGGATGTCTGTCTGCTCCTTGTCCCACATTTTCGTAGGCGTATCGATGCGCCCAAGAACGCTCCGATCTGGTGGCCCTCCCTCGTGGGCCCCAATCGGAGATCCAAATACGCAAGTCTCGGACTGCTCTCGCAGCGAGTTTGAGCAGCCATATGCGCCGCCGAGAAGAAGGACGATTTGCGTGGCTTGGCTGCGCCGGCTCGAAATACCGCGCCGTCATGTCCTTTCTCGGATCAGGAAAAAGGATTTCGTAAGCATGGCCCCGCTCCACTGATCGAGCGGCTCGTCTGCGCCATCGTCGCGCGTCCTGGCCCTGGTCTCGTTGCGGGTCCGTCGATGCGATGCGAAGCTTGACAATGTGTGTGAGCGCTCGGGGCGCGATCGGTATTGCGAAGATGCTCCACCGCGTCTGCACGCCGCCAACAACTTGTTGATCCGATCCGAGCGCTTGCCGATCGGCCGCTCAAAAGTTGCCGACTGACTGGCCTTTCGCTCGCTCGCTCGAGCTTCCGGCCTGAAAAGCATCGTGTTGCTCCTTTCGGAGGTCCGCCCAGACCCGGCAGCGCACCGACGAGCAAGGCTCAGAGTGACTTATGCACCCCTCTAGGATCCGTCGCGAGTGCGCCGATCAAGCCGCAGCTGAGCTGCAGGAGCATTGGGCGCGCTCACTCATTCGCGCAACAAAGCCTCGAAGCGCATCGCGTGTCTGCCGGCCGCGGTCCACTGTTCGATCCCTCTCGACTTTCAGATTGCCATGACATGCCTCAGCATCCAACCTCCCACCCTCGCACCCCATCCTGACCGCTGTGCCTCATGCCCCTCCCGCCTCGATGCTCTCTCTGCTCGACGCGCATCCACGCGCTCAGCTCGCCCGGACGTTCCGGCTCCTCGTGCCGCGTGACGTCTTGCAAGCTTGCAGTGAGTGCTCACTCCTTCTCTCGTCTTCGTTGCTAGCCCTAAGTTAGCTGAGAAAGCATGTCTCTGCAACGATGCGAGCGGGCACAACTCAGACTCATCAGGCGGCGTCTCGGCTAGCAGGAGGTCAAGAGTCAAGAGTCAAGAGTCGTGAGTCTTGAGTCGCGTGAAAGTCTCACGTGATTCGGATTCATGCGTAGCGCACGTGAC
This sequence comes from Ceraceosorus guamensis, assembly GCF_003144195.1. NCBI lineage: Eukaryota > Fungi > Basidiomycota > Exobasidiomycetes > Ceraceosorales > Ceraceosoraceae > Ceraceosorus > Ceraceosorus guamensis. The sequence continues at coordinate 1,225 of NW_020290232.1, read as the reverse complement.
TCGGCCCCCCCCATCCACAGCACAGCTTTGAAAAGACGCGTATCTCGACGCGTCTTGGGCAGTCGTGAGGGTTAGGGTCGGCGTGTTTGCCCTGTACAACACAGGACGCGCTCAGGCACGAGGAAGAGCCGCGCGTGTACGTACGGGTGTGCTGCGATCACGAACCACGAATGTTCACGCCATCATTGCATCCTCCCGCCCTCCATCCGCAGTACGCTGCAGCACACACACCGCACGCTCGCTCGCACGCTCGCCCACTCTCTACTCGCATCGATGCACCGGATCATGATGGACCGCAACAGTCCGCGCAAGAGCTCACCGCGCTCTCTGTGCGGTGTTGCTCGGCGCGGCGCAACATCGAACGCACCAGCGGCAGCGGCAGCGGCAGCTCGGATGCGCTGCACTTCTCCTCCTCCTCTCTCAGCGATGTGAGCCGAGTGCCCGGCTCAAAAGCCACGACTTGACGCGGTGGCTGCCGCACGCACACGTCAGGCAAAGCGCCCAAAGTAAAGCGACGCGCATCTCTTTCCGGCGTCGAGCAAACAGAGCTGCCTTCTCGACGACTGCCACGAGCAGGAGCAATCAAGCAAGCCGCAGGCAGCTGATCCAGCTCTGTCATGCAGGACCCGCCCCGCTCTTCACGCCGAGCTCTACCCCTCCCACCCACGACTTTCCGCCATTCTGCTTTGCCGCCCCTGGCCCATGCGCCATTTCGCTCGTGTTGCCACCATCCGCTCAAGTGATGGGGCAAATGCTGAGGAGTGCGGCAATGGCGATGTGCGGCACAAGCGCTGCCGCATGGTAGCTTGCGGTATCAGCCATCAGCCAGCCTGTGTGGCTCGCTGTTTGGACGCATCGCTTGGATGCTTTGAGACGAGAGGCGAGAGGCGATCGAAGCACGGCGCACACCTCGCAGCCGGCCCGACAATAGGCAGACGAGGAATGCTGATCCCTTGGTCCCGAGCACTTTTGCAATCCGCGCACGCAGCGTCATCCGGCGAGCACGCAGCGGATGCCGCTCCTTTTTGTGGGCCAGTCGGGCTAGTCGCAGCGCAGCGCAGCGCAGGACTCCACTGGGACCCATGCGCGCTCTGATGGCGAGTTTGCTCTTGTCCGGCTTGACCGCTAGACGCATGTCGTGGCCCCCCGCCTCACAGAAGGCTCGATGGACTTGCGCGTCGGGGCGTGCGATATAGCATAGGACAGACGGGCAGACGATGCTTTT
>NW_020290231.1:0-2589 GCF_003144195.1 Ceraceosorus guamensis | reverse complement strand
GGGGGGGGAATGGACATGCGCATACCGTACCGCATTGAACTTCAATATGGTAGAAGCAACAAGCTTTTGATACACTTCTGCAGCGTATCAAATGCTGGTTTCTGCTAGCACAGCACAGCACACCTGTATGGTCGCTGCAAAGGTCAACTTTCTCTTGATTGAATGGAAATGTCAAGGTGAACATTTGTAGCGACAGTTTCGACAGCGACGAGGTGTATCACTCTCCTCATCAAGCTTGTCTCCCCCCTCCTCCTCCCCCCGCTCCCCTTTTGCCTCCGTACTACACCATCCGATCTCCACTCTTTGATCGATTAGAAGTCAAATATTCCTTTCTTCTCTTGGTCATCGCTTCTTCTGATGTGCTTCGGGCGCGGTGCGGTGCGGTGCGGTGCAGTGCGATGCGCAAGGGGGGCAAAGAAGGCTCTTGGGTCAGTCTGCAGTCAGTAGCAGCACTTCGCATGCATAGAGCCAAGCATAGCAAAAGTCGCACAGGCACACGGGGTCAAAAGAGGGAGAGGGCACACACGAACAAGTGCCTTGGACCAATGTGCAAGGCTTAGCAGCATCGACACCTTCTTTTGCCGGGGCAAAAGTCAAGATGGCGGGGAAAACAAAACCCGATTCCAAAGGATGTGCCCGCAGGCGTGAATGCGGGTCCGTACTCACTATTCTGCTAAACAGCTCCTCAACGCTTTGTGATGATCCCTGCAAGCCCAAGCCATACTGATCGTTCTTCCCGAGCTACACTCCGCAAAGGCTATCATGTCGCCAATCACGCACAGAATGAATGGTAGAGGAGACCAGCATGAGCACGAGTAATGAAGGGTCCAAGCTCGAGGCACGCCATTTCTCCCTTCCCTGCATCCCCCCCCTTTCCCACCAAAAACACGATTCGCAAAATCCGACTCACCTCGAAGCACATCGTCGCATTTTTTTAGACCTTCTGCTTTTGCCGTCTTTAATAGCGCGTCCGATTCTCGATTGGACAGAGCGTGGGACATGCCGTCGAACGTCTGCGCTTGCGTTTCATGCGACATGATCCGTTTCCGACTATGTGACGTGCGCTTCTTGGGAGAGTAGGTCAGCCGATGCCGGATGGTCGGGATGGAAGCGGAGCAATGATGCGCCGGAGGGTCCGCTGCGATCCAATGACCCGAGCCGCCTTGGTATCAAGTCCAGAACGCTGAGTCGGACGTATGATGGATTGAGATGCGAGCGGCGGGCTACGAGTGACCACGCAGGTACTTTGGATCACCCCAAGCAAGGGCCTGCGAAGCTCGATTGTAAGGTGCCCGTGTTGGGTAGTGAGGAGGAGCGGTGAGGATGAGGGCGTGCATGCGACCGAACCAAGGAGTCAATCAGACTTGTGAGCCAGAGTGAAGGGCAAGCATGCAAGATCAGAGTTGATCATTCAACAAGACACGAACATCCAGCAGGTGCAAGCAAGCAAGCAAGCTCTGCATTCGAAAATTGAAAAGAAGCGGTCGAGAGTCAAGTCCGTGCGCATACGGAAGGTGTACATATATATGGATGATGCTGACCTGATGAGTTATTCTGATCACGTGGTTCATCGCGACCCCCGAAATCAAGAATCACAAATCTTGAATGCTTTGTTCAAATTGAAGATTCATCTTTGGCGCGGCACGATGTGTTGTTATAGTTCGAGTTACAAACGAACATTTGGAATCGTGGATTTTGACTCACGCATCCAAGCACATCCTTGAGAGTCGTGAGTCGCGAGTCGTGCTCGCTGTACGGGTATACATGCATTCAATTGCTTCGATGACGATCCTCGGCAGCTGGCGTGCCATTCTCCCACCACCTTACGACTAGCTCCGCACTCGCCAGTCGACTTGACGATTGGGCGGTGCGGACATTTGAATGCGAAAGATTCGACTCGACTTCTCCACACGCTTGGCCACATACATCCTGCTCACAATCCGCGCATACACAGCGTCCAAGGGTGGCCGACCGAACAGAACTCGGGGGGGTCTCGCAATTTCGATTAACTTCACAGATCGCCGATGCAAGAGCTGCGTAGTCGCCGCTAAGACTTGTTATGATGGCCTCTCCGAGCGGTAGCGGTAGAGGTAGAGCTAGCGAGAGCAAGAGTCAAACGTCCACTCCAACTCCTGCTCCCGCACAAGCCTTGCAAGCCATCTTTCCCCCACCCGCCGCGGTCCACAGACACTTCACGCCCTCCAACTTGCGCAAATTCAAAGTGCTTTGCGAATATCATCATGCTCGTCCAGAGCTGGATAGATGGGCGAGATTGGAACCGGCTGAGAGACTGGTTCAGCAGAGAGAGGTGCTGCGCAGGAATGCGGAGAATGATGAAGCAGTGACGAGAGTATTGGAGGAAGAGGAGGAGCAGGGCGGAAGATCACGAGCGCAGGAAGAAGATGAGGAGATCGATTTATTGGCACAGTTGGATCCCCCCAGATTGGACTGGATCGAGCAGGACGGGCATTATTGGTGTTGGGGACAATTCGTGCAAGTGAGTACCTTTTCTGCTTTGCAACTTGGGGCCCCGGATCGTATCACAAGAGTAGAAACAGACCCGCTCTTCTGGACCATTTGGGGGGGGGG
>NW_020290230.1:0-2897 GCF_003144195.1 Ceraceosorus guamensis | reverse complement strand
GGATCAAGGCAGGACTGCTGGGAGTCGAAAGGAGCACAATGGTTCACCAAACGGCCGACGGAGGGCAGGTATCTGACGATGGAGGGAGCAGGGTTGGGACCCGCGCGATGACTCGCTCCGAACCGATCGAGCGCGCTGAATTGTCACGAGTCAAGAACGTCATTGGTGATGTTTACGATTCTTGGATCGAGATATGCGCTTGGCTGGCCGCACGCCAGCAGACGTACGAGTCTCGCGATTCCTCGTGATGGTGAATGATATCTACAAGGAGAATGATTCAGATTCGTGAGACGAAGAACAGCACGCCTGCACGCGCAGCTGTTGCAGCCACGTGGGAAGAGATCTGCTCCGCGCGCCATCACCTGCGTTCCAGAAGCACCCGCGCGCGCGCACTGCTGCCATCATGACCGCCGCGTGTGACGTGGAGCCGCGGCCGCGTGGCTGTGTGTCCTGCTGAGCACGCATCATGCGTGCATGCATGCAGCACGAGTGCGGGCGGTGGGGCGACGTGGAAGCCCAGATCGCGCGCACACTCCCCTTTCCCCAGCGCTCTCTCCCTCTCCCCGACCTCTCACCCACCCCCCACGACTCAGCGCTTCGACAGGCGCAAGGCCGCCACGTCATCGACCTCTTCTCACGCACTTTCACTGACTGCTACGCCATACTAAGACGACTTGACGACTCAACCCAGGCTCTTCTTCTTCTTTCTCTTCTTCTTCTTTTGCTTCTTTCGTTCGGCCTGCCATATCGGTGATCCATCCAACAGATCTTGATCGCCTACACGCAAGTCCGACATCAGCTCGAAGCTTTTTATCTTTTACGCACAGTCACCTCTTTGACTCGCACACGGACCTTGCACTGTCAAGAGTCAGCACTGCACACGCTCGCCTCTCCGACCAAGCAGCGTACACAGGTCACGCACACCATGGCTTCCACATCACCAGACCTCCGCTCTCCAGCCATGTTCAGCGCTTCGACGCTTGCATCGCCCTCGCCTTCAGCGTCCATTTCAATCGCATCGGCATCGGCAACATCATCCTCTTCCACCAAGAGGAAAGCGGACAGTCAAGGTCCCAAGCCCATGGACCCGGCCCGTCGAGCACGCTTGGAAGCTCGTCAAGCTCGCAATCGAACCAGCGCTCAAATCTCGCGCAATCGCAAAAAGGCTCACGTGGAGATGCTGGAAGTGGAAGTGGAAGAATTGCGAAAGCGCAATGCCGAGCTGGAAGAGCGAGCCAAGGATGCGGAGGACACGAAACAGAGGTTAAAGGTGCTGGAACAGCTGGTTCAAGCGCTCTTCAGCAATTCCCCCGTCAACGCCGCGCTTCGATCGACACGGTCCATCATCGATGCCCCTCTTGGCTGCGCGCAGTCTTCTACGGCCCAACCTCTACCGCAAACCTGCGTGCCTGATGGTCTGGTCGCACCGTCCAGCATTCAGCTCGATTCATCTCACCCTTCCCTCGCGCCATCCCTCCACGCGGCGGCCCCCTCGTCGTCATCGTCCACATCAAGCATCTTGCCATCCCTCCTGGCAGCGTCACCATCTTCGCGATCCACCCTCAACTTCGTCTTGCCCTCTAACACGTCCTCGACGTCCAATCTGCCCAGCACAATCTTCGCATCTTCGACCCTCTCCACCTCTTCACCAACATCGTCACCCTCCCTCTGCCAACCTCGGCCCAGCGCAGCGCCCATCTCTCCTTCATCTCCCTCGCACGCTTTGACCGCTCCTTCGCCCGAATCCATCTCTCACTCGCAAACATCCCCAGACGTTCGCCTCCCTGCAGCGGAGGCGTCTCCCCTTGTGGGAGCCCTGCAGCGGACGTGCGGAAAGAGTTTGACGAGATGGACGAGGATAGAGAGAGCAGGGACGCGAAGTCGAGGAGAGCAAAAGGGGAGGTACATGGCAGCAGCCTGGAATTGGGATCGGCAAAAGGAGGATGCTTTGATGATGAGCAGGCGGAAAAGAGCTCGATCGTGCGTGGTTGCGCGAAGCAGACCGGATGGCCAGGCAAGGTGTGCGGCGGCGGTGTGGGGCACGACACCGCTGTCGGATTGCACGAGACGCTCTTTGGATCCTCTGAAGCCCATCGACTCGGATCCAACGCGGAGGAGGACGAGAAGGATCACTTTGAAATTCAGGCTGAGGGTGCGCAACAAGCGTCCGAAAGCTCCGAAGAGATGATAAACGGCGCATCGACTTGGAAGTGTCGGAGCATGCAAGGTCAACAAGAGACGGACAGGCTATTGGCGCTGCTGGGTTTGAGCCCTGGCGCCGCTTGCGGGGTCGATACGAGCACAAGGACATCGACGAGCGCCTTTGGTGCGCTGGACGCGGATGGATATGTGGATTTTAGCATGAATCTGGATGTGGATGCGGATGCGCTGCATGGGCTTTTCGGAGATGCCGCGCACGAAACTCGAGATGGAGCGTTTCAGCTGGGCTCTGCTGCGGACCTCTCCTCGGAGCCCGCTGCTATGCAAGACGTTTGCAGCGGCAACGAGCTCGGACTGACGCTTGGCTCGCTCGCTTCTCTATGAAGCATACTAGTCCTTTCGATGGGGCAAAGCGCGTTACTCGAGCCCAGACGTTGTGGCGATGGGGGATCATCTTCAAGGCTTGTCCACCGTGTACATGCATTTCCAGGCTCTACCTTTTCCGGTCCACCGTTTCGTTCTCTTTTCCCCCTCGTGATTTGCCTCTTGCTCGCCTCGTCACTTTCAATGCGATGCCCTTTTTTGTCCCCCACCCCAGAGCATCGCAGCACGCGCGTCGAAACGTGCCGCTGGGTGTCGTGCGTGCACTGCGATCGATGCGGATGTGCGACGGACGTGTGTATTTGTTGTGCGCTTGCGCCGATGGTGTGCAGTGCCGGGGGGCGGGGGAAACAGAT
>NW_020290229.1:0-3203 GCF_003144195.1 Ceraceosorus guamensis | reverse complement strand
CCTTCACCGCATACACTGTTTTGTGCTTCCCTTCCCAACCCAATCCAACCCAACCCAACCCACCAACCTCACAACCCTTCTCGTTGCGTTTGTGAGTCCGCCTCTTTTGACTTGGAAAAATGAAGATGAAGATGGACATCAAAGCTTGCCACTGCGAACCTGATCAATGTCATTCACGATTTTCGTGATTTGTCCGCGATCCCTAGCGTGAAGCGTGATTTGGACGCGTCTGTCTCCTTCCCCTTCTCCGTCACCGTCACCGTCACCGTCACCGTCCCCGTCCCCATCTCCGTCGAGAACAAGTGCATGGTGCACGAAACCCACGCGCACGAGGGCCTGGCCTGGCCCACTTCCATCGATGCACATATTATTAGTCGATCCAATCTGAATCGTGAATGGGGAAGCGAAGCACAGCGCAAGCGCGGACAGCCCGCCCACGCGAGAAAACAACCGCAAAAGTTCACCCACCCAGCTGGAATCGGGGCTTTGCAAGGATTTCCCCCCCCTTCCCCCTGGCACGCGCGCGCGCGCCAATCAAAATGGGTTCATCGAAATCGATTGAATGCTCGAACTTCTTTCTTTTTTCCCAGCAGCAAGCACATCAAGGGTATGACAAGCCCCCGACACGGCACGACTTTTCTTCCAAATCTTTATCGCTTCATCACTCATCCCTTCGCATGTGGATCGACTCGCGCAATCCGATATGAGCATTCGCACGAGTGGGAAAAGTTGTCGTAAAAGGGAAAGACCGACAGGATGTTGAGTGCATGTGCATGTGTGCGGGTAGAGGCGTCAAGTGTAGCTTGTTCGCGCTCAAAGATGGATCCGACTGCGATTTGGGTATTGCATTCCCAACTTCGAACCGTACCATGAGCGCCTGCCTCACTTGGGGTCGGCAGCAGGGTGCAGATAAGTGAGGTGGCACTTTCCACAGTAGCTCCTATCCTTGTGCCAGCTCATAAACACGCTAGCTCCGCAAGTAGGAGCTGGGCACTCTTTGCGCAACCTCTTGATCGCTCCAGTGCTACCGTCCACCTTGTAGAACTTCAACACGCTCATCTTTACTTTTTTGCGCTTGTGCTTGATTTTCTTGGGAGTCGTGTACGTCTTCTTCTTGCGCTTCTTGGCTCCGCCACGAAGACGAAGGACTAGGTGAAGCGTAGACTCCTTTTGGATGTTGTAGTCGGACACTGAGAGTGCGTGCGTGCGTGCGTGCGGTCATGTCAGAGGCGCATCGCGTCGCTACCCTTCAACACCGGTTCGCATTCCCTCGGAAGCGAACCCCCTCAACTCACGCGTACGTCCATCCTCGAGTTGCTTGCCTGCAAAGATCAGACGCTGTTGGTCGGGTGGGATTCCCTCCTTGTCTTGAATCTTGGCCTTGACATTGTCGATGGTGTCAGAAGACTCCACCTCGAGGGTGATCGTCTTGCCCGTGCTGTGATGGCGCAAGGCGAGGAGAGAGGGACGTAGACCGAACGTGAGCGGGGGGAGAATGTGAATCGCTCCACCACTGCTTCACCTTGCCACTCACAGGGTCTTGACGAAGATCTGCATGATGGGCACTTGCTAGCCAATTGGGTTTCTTGACGTCCTCTGACGGCGATGCGGGGGGGCAAGCGATGGGTGCAAAGTCAGCGATCGATCATTTGTCTCATAACCCCCCAAAGCGCGCAGCGTTAGGACCGAAAGCAGACCAGATACTGCGATGATTGCGTGCTGAACAAAAGCAGCATCCATCGTGCTGCCACCGTGTATGCTCTCTGACCAAAGCGTCCGCGATACTCACTGCCGTGCTCGTGGAGAAGAGGGAAGAATGAATCGCCAGCTGCAAAGATTCTTGTGATTCGCCGGCGCGCTGCTGGTCACGCGTGCGTCGACGCCGCTCGCAAATCTGCTTGCCGCGCGGGCGACGGCCACGTGGCTCAGCCGTCTTTTTGACACGTGTTCATCTCTTTCGCACGAGAATGCGTTGCGTGCATAGGCAACCCAAGAAATTCTTGATTTTGGACGCTCGACTTGATTCACAGATTTCAAGATTGCGACTTGGATCGCGCGCCCGTTGGGAAGCGGAGTCGTGAGTCGAGCGAAAGGCCAAGCACCAAGCAAGCCAGAGGACTCGCACTCGTTGCACTCAAACTCTTGACTCAGTCATAGTCGCAGTGACTTGATCACGCGCGACTCGTTACCCAAGTCGGCTCCATCTCCCACTCACACTCTGATCCCATTCTGGCGGCACAACAAAGCTCAAGAGACAGCGGGGCGATGTTCAATGTAGCCAGGTTCGATGCTGCTGGCGCAGGGGCGGGGCAGAATGGAGGGATGGGCAGCGCCTCTGCCTCTGCCTCTGTCTCTGCATCTGCCTCTGCCTCTCGACCTGCCATGCCGGATCCTCGTCAATCCAAGTTGGCTCAGCTCAACGCTCGCTTAGCTCAACGCAAGGCGCTAGCGGGCATCTCCGAAGTGTCTGGCGATGGACAGAATGCCAGTCTAGTCGCTCCGACTGCTTCCGCTGCCGCTGCCGCTGCAACCGCAACCGCAACCGCAACCGCAACCGCAACCGCACCCGCACTTGAAGTTGCGCCGCCGCCGCCCCGCGCAGCACCCAACATTCATCCTTCACGCTTGGCTCTCTCCTCTACGCTCAGGGCTACGGATCGCAAACAGCGCTCGTCGCTTAGCGGCGCGGCGAAGGAAAAGACCAGAGCAAAGGAGCGATACTTGCGCGCCAAAAAGGAGCGAAGGAAGCAGAGAAGAGGCGCGGGCGCGGGCACGGGCACAGGAGCGAACAGTGGTGCGGTGGCGGACAAGCGCATTGGCAAGCGCAGCGCGGAGATGGACTTGGAGACGCACATTGCGCAGACGGTGTCCGAGGAGACGGAAGAGGCAAAGATCAGAAGACTACGCAAAGAGGAAAAGAGGCGAATCAGGCAGAACAGACCTGCAAAGCGCGCAAAGAAGGAACAAGGCGGTGCTGCCGCTCGGCCGTCGAATCAGGTCCGTGTCAGCTCATTGGAAGCCTCTACTGTACCTGTCCATGCCCATGCCCATGCCCATGCCCACGCTCCTGCGCTCGCGGCTTCGCAGAGCAAGGTGCTGGAACAAAACCCAAAAGTGGGCGCGCTAGAAGGCCTTGCGAGCACGGCCACTGTCGCTTCCAAGCATTCCTCCTCCTCCTCCTCCTCCTCCTCCTCCTCCTCCTC
>NW_020290228.1:0-3684 GCF_003144195.1 Ceraceosorus guamensis | reverse complement strand
GGGGGGGGGGCAACTCAAGACTAGAACACTTTAATTGAGCTTTGAGTCGAGTCTTTGAGTATACCGATCAGTATTCACGGTCGCGAGTCGCGAGTGCACCGGCTCCCCGCTTTCGATCAGCTCGAGACTTGACTAGATTCGACTCACGATTGACGTGAATGCAAATTGACGACTACAAATAAGCAAGTCACGAACTTGTGAGCGGTCGGTCGTCAAAGGTGGGGTTGCTGCCTCGCCTCTGTGTCTGTGTAGGTGGTGTATAATCGTGAATATAGCTGCATGCAGCGTGCCCATGCCCATGCTCATGCCCATGCCCAGCTGCAGCTGCCGCGCCTGTGCTCGATGATGTAGGTCCGCGCTGCTGTGCAGGTCAGAAGTGTAGCTCGACGTGCGCGGGGAACTCCACCGCACTCACAACAGACTCTCGAGGCTGTCCTCACCACTCTGCTGACTCCCACCACTACCCACTACTACTCCCTCCCACTTTTCTCGCATCGCAATCAGCGGGCGCGTCACTCTGTCTGCACTGCAATCTGTCATCATAGCAGCACCGCTCAATCTTCGGGGAGCGCAGCCGCCTCGCACTTCGTAGCTATAGATCTTCAAAAATATCGCCTAGGCAAACGAACCAAAACATCCATCTATCTGCCTCACCTCCTCTCACCACTCATCCTGCAAGATCGAACATGTCTGGTGAAGAAGTAGGAGGCGCAGTGCCCGAGGCTCAAAAGGCATCATGGGGCTCCTTTATCAAATCCATCGCCTCCTTCTCTGGTGACCTCTCCTCCATGACCGCACCCAGCTTCATCCTCTCTCCCGTCTCCTTGACCGAATATCCTTCCTACTGGGGTGAACATCCAGAGCTCTTTGCTGCTTGCGCTCAAGGAAGAGATGATGTGGAGAGAATGACAAATGTGCTGCGTTGGTTCATCGGTACGCTAAAGGGTCAATACACTTCGCGAAACACTTCCATGGGAAGCGAAAAGAAACCGCTCAATCCCATTCTCGGAGAACTCTTCATCGGTAGCTGGCCCGAGCAGAAGGGCGAAGGCGAGACCACGCTGGTAGCAGAGCAAGGTCAGCAGTACTGGCTACTGGCTACTGGCTGCCGAGGCAGATTGGCACCATGCATGCATGCTGACCAGCTTGTTTGTTATTCTTTTCCCCCTCGCATCACCAGTCTCGCACCACCCACCCATCACGGCCTATCACATCAGCAATGAGAAAGCTGGCGTTTCTCTCGAGGGCCATTCTGCTCAGAAGACATCCTTCACTGGTCGATCGATCACTGTGAAGCAGGTCGGCCATGCCATCTTGAGAGTTCAAAGGAAGGACGCGCAAGGTGGAGAGGATCTCTATCTCATCACCCTGCCTCAACTCAGCATCGAAGGCATCCTTTGGGGCGCGCCTTATATCGAGCTATCGTGAGTCGCATGGCCCTGAGATCAGAGCGATCTCGACAAGCAAGCTAGCTTCGGAGCGCCACGCCAGTGCCGTGGCTGGATTGGTAGTTGGCGGAGCGCGTAAACGCAGGGCTTCTCAATGTCGCCTCCATATTACTGTTCGCGCCTTGCTCACTGGTGATGCATTCTCTCCGCAGAGGCGCAAACCACATCATCAGCAGCACAGGATACGCAGCTACGATCAACTATACCGGCAAGGGCTACTTTTCCGGCAAAGCTCACTCCTTCAAGGCCAGCATTGCGCCCACGTCCAAGCTTGATGCAGTGCTGTACAGCGCAGAGGGAGAATGGTCAGGCGTGAGCAAGTGGAAGAAGGCACCACCTGGCCAAGACTCGGTGTTCTGGGATGCGAACAATGACAGGAGAGAAGTTCAGGTGCAGCCTTTGGAGAAACAGGGAAAGATGGAGAGCAGGAAAGTTTGGGAAAAGACGGCAGAGGGAATCAGGAGCGGCAACTATGATGCTGCGAGCAAAGATAAGAGCAGGATCGAAGTGAGTTCGGCATGCGATGCACGGAACATCGTGCTTTTGCGCAGACAAGACATACACTGCTTAGGGCATGTTCGAGAGGCTAGCTTACGCATCGCATTGCTCCTTCCATGTCCACAGAATGAGCAAAGAACTAAGCGCAAAGAGGAGATCGCAAAAGGGACACCTCATCAGCTGGAGATGTTCGTTCATGTTCCCGAGGATCAAGAGTGTGAGTCGAGCCGGAGGCGGTGCGCGCGAGTCTTTGCAATCAGCCCTGCTCGCCCACGCGGTGGGCAGCCATTTTGCAAGCCCCAAAGTCGACATGTCCCCCCTCTCAAGCCCTTGCTCACCCTTGCCGCCCCCCTTCTTCTTGCTTTTGCGAACTGGATTTTGCAGTTGTCAAATTGATCTCTGCGGTAAGCAAGGGCGCTACGGAGGATACTTATAGGCGCAAGCCAAGGGTGCACTAGAGATTCGGGACGATGGCAGCAACCGTCGGTGCCGTGATCCTGTTCGCGATGCCAGGCCCCACAAACACACATCAGCGGCCGATTTGGCAAATGGAATGCGATCGCTAGCGCACACACCCTCTACGCCCCCCCTACCAAAAGTTTCCGCTACTTTTTTCTTTTCTGAAGAAACGCCTCCATTCCCTGGCTTGTCGTCCCCCCACCAAATCGAATCATCCTCTTGCTCCTATCCCGCGGAAAGCTGCACGTCGCCCCTCTTTCTCGTCTTGCTCTTCTTTTTTGAGAACCACATTCGATGGCATATTTCAAACTTTGACCAGTCGGCTGGATGAGATTTTGTCTCTCAAGCGAGAGCGTCGCATTCGCGCGTCGAAGCTTCCTCCGACCATCAAGCGCACAAGATCGTCTTTTTGACTGTCGCAGTCACAGTGCACGTCGAGCAAGACAGAACCGAAGGCGAGGGGGGTTTGCGGGTGTGAATGTACATGGTCACAGAGCATCAATCCACCGAGACAATTCCAACGTCCCGTCAAACTCTGATGAGCTGTTCAACACTCCCCCCTTCTCCTCCTCCTCCTCCTCCTTGTACTTTTCCCTTTCCAAAACCACTCCCTCATCGTCCACTTTCCAAGCTTGATCAGCCTGCTGAGCAACGTCGACGCTAGCCAAGCAAAAATGAGCTCGGCCAGCCTCAAGGATCTGCTCGTCCATCTTTTCAAACGAGAAATCAGCCAACCTGTCTTCCCAAGCCACATAATCCCTTTCCTCTTCCTCCTCCTCCTCCCTCCTCCTCTCATCCACATGCTTGCTTGGCGTCGCTTGCGAAGCACCGCTACCATCGCGCATGCCCAGTGCTCGACGAACCCACGCGAAGATACCAGCAGATGAGTAAGAGGCATCCGAATGGATCACTCCCATATCTTCCACTCTGCTCTCCCGATTGCCCAGTCCCAACGCAGCCCGACGTCGATTGAGCTCCACTTCGAGGGAGTTTTTGAGACGCAGTAAAGCCGCTGTGCGTCGTTTGGGGTCGACGATGGTGCTGCGCGTCGAGAGCAGTGGGGAGAGATCGGAACGCGTAAAGAGGATCAGAAGAGGAACGGGTTGCAATTTGCGTGAGGAGGTGGATTGACGAGCCAAGATGCTTAGGAGGGTGTGCAGTTGGCTTTGGAAGGTGGAAGCAGAAAGAAGGAGAGGAGAAAGCAAATGTGTCAGCGGGGTTTGACAAAGTTGGCTATGAACTCGTGGTCAGCGCCGCAAGGATAAGGTGCCCCCCCCCC
>NW_020290227.1:0-3802 GCF_003144195.1 Ceraceosorus guamensis | reverse complement strand
ATGGTCTAGCGCGATCGCAATGAATGAGCCGACGACGTGAAACATGAAAAAGAAAAACTTTTCCTTCTTTCAGGAAGCGGGAAGCGCCAACTCCTCAACGCCTAGAAGAGGTGCGCGTCGATCTGCTCGCCCTGCTGCTCGCCCTACCGCTGCTCGTCGACGTCGACGATGTGGAGAATTTGGCCCTTTTCGCAACAGGCTGCTGCAACTTCGGCTTGCTCTTGCTGGGAGCTGCAGCCGCAGCCGCAATTCGGCGGCTCTTGGGTGCTGCGCCTCTAGCCTTCTTCGCACCGACGACAACCTCTTCCTCTTCCTCGCTCTCCTCCAGCTCATCCCACTCTTCCTCCTCATCCTCCTCCTCCTCCTCATCCGTCTCGTCAGCCGCGCCTCGTTTCGCAGCAGCAGCAGCAGGTGCAGCTTTGCGCTTCTTGGACACCGATGCCGATGTCGATGTCGAAGCTTTCGAAGCTTTGGAAGCGCTGCCGCTGCCGCTGCCAGTCTTGGCGGATCTGGGCGTATTCGCAACCGATCGACGCGCAGGAGTGGAAGCTGCCGATCTCCCACCCTTTGCTGGCGAAGCGACCGCTCGACCAGTCGAAGACTTGCCCTTTCGCGGGCTAGCAATTGGCGGAGCTTTCGCTTGCGAATGGCGCCTAGCCACCTGCTTTCTTCCACCACTCGCTCGAGCCGCGGTGGATCGATTGGGCCCCAAGACGCCTTGTCCCTTGCTCACCACCCTCAAGCCAGGAGTTTTGCGCTTGGCAATCTCCACCATCTTTTGCTGAATCAGCACTTGCCAATTCTTCCAATCTTGCAGCGCCTCTTGCGCTCCGTTCATCAAGCTGTGCTCCGGCTCCCACGTATCGTCCTCGGGCGGATAGCCGACCCACCTGACGCGATACTTGTTGCCCTTTGCGTCGGCCACCTTCTCCACCTCGTACGCATCTTCTTCCGGAGCAGGTGGCGGCAAGATATTCTCCTCGCTATCTGCCGGCCATTCGGGCGCCACCACAGCATCCGTCACAGCAGCGTCGAAATCTGGCGGTGCCTGAATGGGTATGCCCTTGGAGGTTTGTACGCGCAGGTATCGATGGTGCCAGCCTAGAGTTGCGCGCGCGCGTTATCAGCGGCAAAACTCAATGGCAGCAACAAGAGTCGCGACAAGAAACTCACAAAGAGCATTCTCGAAATCCAATACTCGCAAGCCAGGTCGCAAGCCGGGCGCATGAGGCGGCGCTTCACCCAGTCGAGCCCAATACTTCCACTGGTTGCGTTCCAGCCATCGCAGCGCAGCATTGTCCATGATGGTGCTATTGATGGGAGGTCCAAAGATTCTTCGCAGACCCTCGCGCGATCCCGGACCGCACGAAGCAAAGTCTCTAGCTGCCAACTTGAGCGTGGGGGATTTGATGAGGTCCATGACGAGGTTCATGGAGAGGAATCCACCCATGCCCGGGATGCTCTGCACCAAAGCCGACGCGTCGCAGAGGTACTTGCACTCTTTTAGCCTGCCGGCCAGGTCCACTTCGAGCATGACTTGCACCATCTTGAGCGAAGCAGTGTGGCCGCTCATCGTGCTGCTAGTAGCGCCAAAGAAGTGACGCGGCGGAACCATTTGAAATTCGCTAGAGTAGATGATGTCTCCTCGCGCAACGATGGGATCCAGTATCTGAGAGTATCGCTTGACATCGAAATTCTTCAGCGACGGCACCTCGTCCAGCTCCACCTCCCACCTGTTCCAAGTACGGCGATTGCAAAACGCATTGTTCAAAAAGATTCTGAAGCAAATCTCTTCGTGCGACTGGTCTCCCTTGCTGATCACGTCTTGCTGCATCGCGATGCTTCCGCGGTCGAGCTGTATTCGGGGGGGTGGGGGGGGAGAGAAATGGAGCGAGGGTGAGTCGAGCATGTTTAGCTGGCGCGCAAAGAAAGCCGCTTCTCACCTGTCTGAACACGTTTCCGTAACGTCCCTCTGGTATGATGGGATCGTCGGTCCAAGGTTTGGCCTGGTTGAGCACCTCTTTGCGGTGCCACACCTTGTGTCTCTCTGCGCAGTAGCGCAAAAAGTGATAGATGATGTCGCTGATGGGTGTCTCGACGGGCGTATAGGGCGCTTGAGGCTCGAGCAGAGCAGATTCGCTGTGATCCAATTGATTGACTTTTGCTTCGACTGCTTCGTCCAATTCGTTTTGCACCTGCTTGTCGGTTCCTGTGCGGAGGTGCATGAGCGTTACGGAGACCGCGCCCATCAGCGGCTTGTGCAGAAGGCGATCCCGGAGAACGGGCCATCACGCCGGGAGTCTTTTCTTCGCGTCCAGATTGACGTGGTCACTCACTTGGATCAGCGCTGGGCGGAACGATTGGCGTATCGTCGACGGGTCCAGTGGGCGTTGCAGCTCCAACTTCGGCCTCCGCCTCGACTTTTGCATCCACACTCTCCTCGATCGGCGGGGCGTGCGCGGCAGTCAGAGAGACGACCCCCTCGCCGTCTCTTTCGGTCTCGGCATCGGGTATTGGTGCAACTTGATGCTCATCCACTTGCATCGCCACAGCCTCAGCAGCGTCAATCTCGTCGGTGCCGCGTAGTCGCTGCTCCTCCGAGGCAGCAATCGCGGCAGCATCAACCTCTTTCGCCTTCTCCGATGGCATCGTCTGCTCCTCTGAGGCAGCAATCGCGGCAGCATCAGCCTCTCCCGCCCTCTCAGCTGGCATCTCCTCCGGTACGAGGACACGCTGCGGTTCTTGGTCCTTCAAGACTTCAAGGTCATCATTCGCAGACACGACCAAGCTCTCTGCAGCAGGATGCTCGACACCGTCGTTGATGAGTCCAAGGAGCGGCTCGAGAGCGACTGCTCTCTGCGATCCCTGCAGCTCCGCGGGCCCGCTGTCCTCTTCGCCTTTCTGCGCTTCCAGGTGTGGCCTCTCAGCATCGAGCGGCACGTAGCCAGGCTGTGCAGAGACATCTATACTGGCATCCGCAGCCAAGGGTGCCGCATCGCTGCCTGCAGCAGCAGCGAGCGCTTCCGTTTCCGTCTTGAGGACAGAAATGTCATCCATAGAAGTCGGCTCTTGCGCCTTCACCTCGACCTCGGTCCCCACAGCTTCCTGTTCCTGCAAAATTGGCAAAGAATGCTGCCCTACTTGCGCAGGAAAAGTCTCTCGCTGTGCTTCTGCTGCTCCTTCTTGCTGCTGCCGCTGCTCCATAGACTTCTCGAAAATCGGCTCTGCGGGCGCCATCTCTGCCTCTGCTGGCGCTTGCTCCCCCGCTGCCCCGCTCCCCGCTTGCGACGCTGACGCTTCTCCAACTCCTGGCGCTTGCCGTAGCGCATCTGCAACCTCTTGCGCCTGCCGAGGTGCATCTGCATCTGAGCTCCCTTGCGGCAACGCCTCGTGCTGCCCTTGCTGCACACGCTCTTGTCCATTCAGTGCAGGAAACGCAGCATCTGTAGGTGCAGGTCGCCCTAGCAGCGATTCGAGCTCCTCTTTGTGCTGCTCATCCTCGTGCTCGTGCTCGTGTCCATGCCCACCAAGCGCCGCTGCATACCGTTCCACTTCCATACTTGAGCCCTGCATGACTTGGTGCAAGAGCGCAAGCTGGTAAGTGCGGCTACTTGAGAGTGGGGCTGAGCGAGTGGAGCCGAGTACGGGGGCTAGTAGTAGCGGGGAAGTTGGGGGGGGGGGGGGGGATTGTATGGGCGGGGTGTGGATGGGCTGGATGCGCACTTTGATGGGATGTATGCGCCGGACGTGCGCTGAATGCGCGCTTTGGAGCGAAAGTGAAAGCTTGCTCGGGGGTCACGAG
>NW_020290226.1:0-4072 GCF_003144195.1 Ceraceosorus guamensis | reverse complement strand
TACCCTTCTTCTTCTCCCCCCCGCCAAGCACACCCTTCCTGCAGGTCTGCACCAATTCTCGTGATGCGCGACGAACCGCCAGAGGTGGAGCTTAGCGTGAGTTTGGAGCGCATACACGTGGTGCTTGCGTGAGCCTCGTCCGAGCGCATGTGGTAGCCTTTTCCTCCCGCTTCCCCTCCCCTCCTTCAAGCTCATCGTCACGCTCCTACTGCTGATCTTTTGTTTTCCCCTACTCTCCTCCCCCTTTCTCGGAACCTCGCTCCGCTGCACACGTCGCCGACGCAGTTGGCCAACTTGCAAGAAGAGCTGGCCATCCATCTCTGCAGCAACCTGTGCCTCTTGCCCATCGAATTGCGCGCACAACCCATCAAGCTTGGCCCGCTCACCACGCCCTACGAGCTGGGCATCAGGTGCATACCGGACGAAGAGTATGCTTGGGCTGCCATTGTCAAGAGCGAAAAGTTGAGCTTGGCAAGATGCGACTTGACGCTTTTCAAGAGGCGCTTGAAGCAGGTGGATGAGCGCTCCAGCTCCAATGTGGGGCTGAAAAGTCTGTCGCAGGAGGAGGTGGAACAGGAGGAGGAGCGAGGTGCGTGTTGGGAACGAGCGGCTGTACGAAGCGTGCCCAACGAGGTCGCCGTACCAGCTAGAGCGCACATGGCTCACCATTCCTCCTCCTCCTCCCCGCCCACCCTCTTTTCTGCTCTCACACAAAGGCGACTCGGACATTCTCCGCTTTTGGACGGAGAGAATGCAGATGATGCCGGTGATGCCTTTAAGCGCAGCACTGCCAGCGAGGAATGGCGACGTAGATGCGACGTTGCTAAAATATGCAAACCTGCTCGACTCCGACATGAGTCCTTTTCGCCTTTCCGACGAAACTCGACGAGCACTCTCCGCGTCCAGCTTGCCGGAAATGTCCAGAACGCGACTGCTGTGTGTATGCGCTCAAAAGGTGCCGTTTTTGCGGTGCTCGCGCGCTCATGTCGCCTCAAATCACAGTGGGATCCAGCTCTCGACTTCTAGAGCACAGGTGATGCACGTCAAGAAGCTGTTCGCGTTTCAAGACAGCCCCAAGCAGAGCCTTTTGGATCCGGTCGAGCTCACTAGGGCGTTGGATGAGGATGGAGAGGTGAAAGAGGTGCGTAGGCGTGGAGCACGGCGCGCCCGCGCCCGCGCACACCCGTTCGGCATTGACGCCCGAAGCTTGCTCTCCTCGCAGCGCTGCCTCTCTCCACCCCTGATACAGCCTGTACTCCCGCGATCCAGTCCAAGAGTCTCGAGCAGCACACCTCTCTCGCTGGGTCCCACGCAAGGCGCGTCGGTCATCATTCGGGACATCTTGAACGCCGGCATGAGCAGCGCTCCGTTGGACGTAGCTAGCCCCTCGATCTTTTTGCCCGATCTCGAGAGGTGGCCAGAGCTGGGTGCGTGCGCTAATGTCGGAACCGTGATAGACGAATGCTGATGGCACCTCCACCCTACCCAGAGATGCTTGACGAGCAACGTCACGGCTCTGCTGCTGAAACGACGTCGAACGAATCTGCGCGAGCGGTGGATGGAAGTCGCTTAGCACCTCTGCAAGCGCGCATGCACGACCCGCGAGAACCGGCTTCGGACTCGACGCTTGACTTGGACGACATAATTCAGCCGGTGCTGGGTGAGCATTGCCTTCCGCACTCGTGCTCGGAGATTTCTCGACCCTGATCAGCATGGTGACCTGGCAGAAAAGCCGATGCTACCAGTGAGCTCGTCGATAGCATCCAAGGATTCTGCGTGAGTCCCATGCGCCGCAAATTCGAAAGCAAGCAGCACCCCCACGTAACGAATTTTGATGTGATTTTCAGCGAGAAGAGCAGCCTGACGGGACAAATGGAGAGGAAGACGGGCATCAAGATGGTCCGTTTCGATATTTGCGAGCCCGTCTCTTCAGATTCTGCCGTTCATCTACCAAGCGCGCTGGATATGCTCAAGGAGGAAGAGCTTGAAAACCCTCCTGGCACATTGTACACTGTTCCTCGTGAGGCCCCCCCCCCCCCCCCCCCCCCCCTTTTTGATTGCATTGCGCAATGCTGACGAGCACTCGCGCGCGCGCGCGCGCAGGCCCACATTTGGTCTTGCCCTTCGATCAGGAGTTTCGCCGAATGGATCGTCTTCGACCTGCCCTCTTCGCACCATCCGAAAGTCGCAGTGGCAAGAACGACGGTCCATCCGAAAGTCGTAGTGGCGGCAACGATGCGCACCGCGACGGTCTGCAGATCGAGCCGCTGAGAGGCTTGCACGGCCTCACCATCGAGCTTTCCACGCGAAATCTGACTCGAGGCGTGCCGGCATCGCGTACGGACATGCTCAAGGAGCTCGGCGAAGAGACGATGGATTTGAGCCGAGAAGATGAAGAATACTTTGCGAGGGCGCTCGAGAGGTGTGGGAAGAAGAAGAGGATCAGGAGCTCGAGGATGATGGAATTGCAGCTTGAGGAAGAGTCAGACGAGATTATGGATGCGTCGTCTTCGGAAGAAGAGCAGTTTGCTACGCAAGCGCATGACGAGCACGACGAAGCCAGGCGGACGGCATCAGCTGATGAGGTGCAGGCTGCATTCGATGCGCTCGCACAACATGTCTCGCAAGCTGAAGGCTTTGACGTGGATGCGATGGGGATGGAATGCGTGCGAGATGATCAGGACTTTGACTTTGCTTTCGACACGCCGCATCCGGACACGCATCCTGATCTGGACGTGCACCACGGCGGGCATGGGCTCTACGTGGATCAGCAGCAAGCTTGCGCAAATTCGATGGACACACAAAGTGGAGGCGCGGAGGAGAGCTGTGGAACATGCGCGGCAGAGGAGCAGGACGAGGAGGTGCTGGGCTTATCGCGCGGTGGTGCGATGGCGCTAGCGGAGGATTTCTGGCGCCCATTGCAAGATCCGGAGAAATACTGGGCTGATATAAGCTTGACTAGACGTGCCGAATCGGTCTGACTTCGGCACACGATATCCGACAAAAAAGCCTCGATCGCGCTTCATCGCCGCCCTGCCTCCCTCGCCGATGCAGCCCGTTGGTCCCTTTTCTTTGCCCCCTCCTCCCAAACGATGACTAGACCCTCGATGCGAGCGTTCACGTAGCATAAGCATTCGATGGCGCGCGAAAAGAAATACTGGAGGGATATGAAGCTTGAGAAAAAGGCAGCAAGCACAGCATGATGGGGGAGAGTCTTGTGGGGATGCGCTTGAGAGACAGTGCGAGTGTGTGAAGTGGGGAAATGGCGAAAGCGAGCGAACCTTTTAAGGCCCCCCCCTCTCCCTCCCCCGTCGAGCGCGTGCTGCTTGCTGCGTGGGCTGTGTGATTGGACGCGCGGACCTAGACGAGACGAGGTGGCCCGTTTGCGTAGGATGTGACCAGGGCGGACGTGTGCGGAGGTTCGAGCTTGCGCGCGCAAGCGCACGCATCACGAGGTACCTGACCCTGACCCCAGCCAGCCAGCTCCCTCGTTCCTTTGTGGCTTTTTCTTTCCCCCTCCTGATCCGCTCAAAGGACAGTGAAGGATATTTGGCTTTTGAAAGGTGTGTGTGGGCGATGGATTGTTGATTACGTTGGAGGAGGCGGGGGCGCTGACTGGGAGCCTGACCTGACGCACCTGGCTCACGATCGGGTTTCCCTTCAGAGTTACGGATTCGTGCGCACCGCATGATGAGGCTGAGGCCTGAGGAGGGGGAAGAGCGCACCGCGCTTGAACGGACGAATATTGCTCTTTTCTCTCTTGCTCTCTCTCTCTCTCTTTCTCTTGCTCTCCTCTCTCTCCCTCTCTTTGTCTTGCTCCCCGGGCCCGGGCAGAATGCATAGAAGTTGGGGACCATTCTTGCTCTCCCCCCCCCCCCCTTTTCCCCCCTGCTTGCGCACGAAAATTGTCTGCTGTGGAGCTGGAGCGGCAGCGTCTTGCGTGCCAACAGTTTGGTCGGCCCCCTCGAGAGAGGAGGGGGGCAAAGATAACAAGTCAAGTTGCAGGCCTGATGCGGACCGTCAACGTGCTGGGCTCGCATCTCGAAGATGAAAGGAGGGAGGGGGGGGGGGG
>NW_020290225.1:0-4085 GCF_003144195.1 Ceraceosorus guamensis | reverse complement strand
CTCCGCGACCTGCACTCAGACAGACCCAGACTCACCGCATGCAGCCAAGGACTCACGACTTTCCAGCAGCACGTCGGGCTTGTGTACGGTATGGAAGTCACGAGTCGCATGCGTATGCACCCGCACCGCACCGCACCGCACCCGCACCCGCACCCGCACCCGCACCCATTCAGCCGGCGTGTTAGAGTGAGCGGCATGCAGGCAGCTGCATGGCAAATAGCAACTATAGCAGTCACGATCGAGTGGCTGCCAACATGCATGCGTGCGCGCGTGCGTGCGTGTGTGCATCGTCCCCGCCGCGTGTGTCATTGCTCGCCTTGCTGCTGTCCATCAAACGGGTCCACGCATGCATGCACATCCACATCCCCGACGCTCGCATGCGCGCATGCGATGCGATGCGATGCGATGCGATGCGATGAGATGCGAGTTGTGGAGCTGGAATAGGCTTCTTCATCGCGCGCACCAAGCAAGCGCTATAGCTACGGTACCCGTGACTGTACAGTATACATGGCTGACTTTCACGAAGCACACGCGGACGCGGACGCGGACGCTTGCGATGGATGGATGGATGGATGGCGCGTGTGCATGCTGGTGCGAGCATACACATATATATACGAGACACTCCTCACTCACACTCACAACGGGGCGGGCCCTTTTTTCACATTTGTTGATCTCATTCAAGCTCGCACGCACGAAACTCGGAACGATTTCTGATGAGGCCCCACCCATGCCCAGTCAGAGTCGTGACTATCACTCGTAGCTAGTCAACTCGCGCCCCCCCCCCCCCCCCCTCTTTCGTCTTGCAAGATTCGAACGGCCCTTGCGCCCTGAAGATTTTACTCGCAGCCAGCAGCAACTTCGAATTGCAGGCCCTCGCACGCAGACCGTCTCGGCCCCCACGGCTTCATCCGTCTATTCGCTCGTTCGTCAGGTGAGCATGCTTGTCGATCGCTGCTGCTTTCGGACCCCACCCCCCCGGAATGATCGCCGCTTCTTTGTATCCGCATCGCATCGCATCGCATCGCATCGCTGCGCACGAGAAAGAGCAAAAGGTGGCCCGGCCCTTTAATTGCTAGGCTCGGATCGATCGGGCATCGCTTCTGCACGCAGCAGCATCGCCAGCATCGTGCTCGATCGCGATCGGATTCGAGCTGAGTGTCTGGAGCTGGATGGTGCTCCTCCGCGGCGCAGCGCAGCGCAGCCCTTTAGCATCAATCAAATAAGCGGTCCGCGGCCGGGAGGTCGTATACGCGCTGCGCCTTGCTGCTGCTGGATGATGGATGGAGCGAGACAGCCGCAATCGAGTTGGTTGCGATCGAGTCGCGCTCACCAGCAGCATGCAGCAGCAGCAGCAGCAGCAGCAGCAGCAGCAGCAGCAGCAGCACGTACGCCGTCATCATTCATGGCACCAGCCCTTTCGTGCCGCGCGCAGATGAGAGTCTGGCCAGCCGCGGTCGGCCGGCTGGATGGCGCACATTCGTAATTCTCGCGGGCTGCAGTCACAGTGTCCTGAATGAAAGGGAGGGTGCATGGATGGCTGCTACAGGGTTTTGCGGCGTGGCGCCCACCCTTGTATCCGCTGTCGCGAGACGGGGGGGTGGCATGGGTGATGGTCGCACAGGAAGGACGATGAGCGGCTGTGAAGCAAATCACAATCGCGAATGGATCGCTGCTGCTGAGTCCATCGCGCGCGGCAAAAGCGTTGATTGGTAGCAGCGTGTATGCGCTCTTCAACCTTTTTCCTTCTCGCTACTGACCGCTAATCTGTTTCCCCCCCCCTCCTCTTTACTCTCCCTTCTTCTGCCATGCTCTACATCATTGCCGCCCCTCTTGTCGACATCTGACGCATCATGAAGAGAGCCAATCCTCCACCTCATCTGCCCTTTCTGAGGCAAGCCTCTCCCATCGCCTTTCCACCCTCTACCCCCACCCTTTCTCCCACCCCTTCTCCGCTTCCCGCACCGCTCATTTCCATAGCCGACGAGATGACGCAAAACGAATCCGCATTGGGACTCGGCAATCTGCTCAAACCTTTGGATGCGAACGCTAGCAATGGACATGCGGAAGCTCGCTCCGAGCAGCAGCAGCAGCTCGCTCAGGCTCAGGGTCAGGCTCCTGCTAGCAGCGCACAGGACCCTTTGAGTCTGATCTTGGCGGGTATGGGTGATTTGCAAAAGGAGGTCAGTCGGCAGAGAGGGTGCGCGCGTAGCTTTGTTCTTGCTGCTCCGGGCTAAAATTTCAGCTTTGTTTTGTTCTGTTTACCTCTGGGGTCATCGCGCTGCTTGCCTCTTACAGATTGCTCGATTGCATGTTCGAATGGACGACATGGAGCGAAACGGGTCTCCAGCTGCGTCACCTGCCATGAGGCCTCACGCGCTCGCACGAGCCATCTCCACGCGCTCCTTTAGGGGAGGAGAGAGCAGATCTCGACCTTCTTCGCCCGACAAGACGAGCAGCGGGAATGCGCCAGCGCACGTCAATGCGCTCGCACGCTCTTCCAACGCTCTATCCCAACCTGCTCCTCTGCTCGCCACACCGCCCGATCTGGGATTGTGGTGCGTCGTGCCGGCCGGTGGAGCAGGCACGCGTCTGTGGCCCTTGTCGCGAGAGAGCTATCCCAAATTCTTGCTGGATTTGGTGGGAAGAGGAAGAACGCTGCTGCAATCTACATGGGACAGGTTGTTGCCGTTGGCAGGAGCGGACAGGATGATCATCGTTACAGGAACGGCCCACGTTGGAGGAGTGTCGGATCAGTTACCGGAACTCTTGCCGGACAATGTGTTGGCTGAGCCGAGCCCAAAGGAGAGCATGGCTGCTATCGGTTTAGCAGCTGCTGTTCTAGCTCGAAGAGATCCGGATGCCGTTCTGGGCAGTTTCGCAGCGGATCACATCATCTCTGGCAGAGATGCGTTTGAGAGCGCGGTGAAGGAAGCAGTGGTCGTTGCGAATGCTGGATACCTCGTCACCATCGGTATCGCGCCAAGCTACCCTTCTACAGGCTTCGGTTACATCAAGCTCGGCGAACTGCTGGCTCAAAAGACCAGATTTGTGGATCCGCAGACCAGCGAAGGACCTTATACGGCCGAAGGATCCAGCAAGTTGGACCCTGCCAAGGCTCCCAATGCCAGAAGGGTGACGGAATTTAAGGAGAAGCCGGATGCCAGAACTGCTAGCGCGTACTTGAGCACTGGAGATTACAGGTGGAATGGAGGAATGTTCGTGGTCAAGGCCAAGATCCTGCTGGAATTGTTGAGCAGCAGCATGCCTGCTCTGCACGCTGGTCTGATGGAGATTGCGAATGCGTGGGAGACGTCTTCGAGGATGGAAGTGCTTGGCCGAGTGTGGCCCACGTTGGACAAGATCGCAATCGATCACGCTATTGCTGAACCGGCTGCCAAGGCTGGTAGAGTGGCAGTCGTACCGGCCACCTTTGGTTGGGATGATGTGGGAGACTTTTCATCCTTGGCGGATCTTTTGCCTGCTGAAAAGGGAGAAGCTAGAGTGCTGGGAGATCAAAAGTTGGTCATTACGGAAAATCAAGCGGGCGGCATCATTGTGCCAGCCAGTGGAAGAACGGTGCGTTTTCCCCCTCTCATTTGCGATTCGCGCCTGACACAACGTCATGGCGATGTGCAGAGGTTCTGAAACTGACAATGTCTTTCTCCCGGCTTTTTTTTTTGCCCCAAAACGTCAGATTGCTTGCTTGGGAGTGGACGATGTGGTGGTGGTGGATTGCGAAGATGCGCTGCTGATCACGACGAGGGCGCGTGCTCAAGATGTAAAGAAGATTGTAGCTAGGACAAAAAAGAACTTTCCGGCATTGTGCTGAAGATGATACGCGCTCTCTCTCTCTCTCTCTCTCTCTCTCGCGCGTCGATGTAGCACCCCCCGCGCCGCCGCCTTGGCAAATTTCGTCGTCGCGAACGCAAACTGCCAACTTTTTTGGGGGAAACCTTTTTCGCCAACCTTGCACTCGCGCCCTCATCCTTCCAACCACTTTCCCGGGGCCGCCTTGGGCCACTTCCATCCGAACTGCCCCAGAGGAAGGTCTAGACAAGCGACGCACATTGCTCGTCCCCCCCCCC
>NW_020290224.1:0-4086 GCF_003144195.1 Ceraceosorus guamensis | reverse complement strand
GGGGATAGTTCCATAAGTCAACACAACGCTCCGGCCTCCTCCCCGACCCTTTCAATTTTTTCGCCACACACACACACACACACAGACAAGCAAATTCATCGCTCCCACGCATGATACAACCCAACTTCATTTCGGCAGAGGCCAGCTTTGCGCAACTTCGAAACAGGGGTGGCTCAAAGCTGACGCAAGAGGCTTTACAGTACGGGATGACGCTTCGCAGCTATTACGCGCGCAGATCGTCGATGCATGGAGCAGTGCTCCTCCAACAGATCATCCGCACGCTGCATGCTGGATCTTTGGAGCTTCTTGTGACCTTCGGAATCCTTGAAGAAGGGAGTGCTGAATAGTGGCTCGTTCGGGAGGCAGATGATGTGGTACAGCAATGAACAAAGAGACAGAGGGTGCGAGTCTCGAGAGACAAGAGAGAGAGTGTGTGTGAGGTAGCCGAGGACCAAATTCGTGATGAGGAGCTGAGCGCGTGCGATGTGTGACGTGAGGGGGTCGATATAGCCTGGAGCAGATCATTCTAATGTTGGGACGTGTCAACGCTTATCAGCGCTTGGACACAGATGATAGAGACACCCATGGCCCGAGCTGAACAAAATCTTGGTTCCTTATGCTTGGTATGCTTGGTGACCTGATCTAGCTCAAGTCAGCTTGCTGAACAGTCTGGCGAGAAAGAGGGCCAAGAGCAAGCTGATTGCCATATTCGTGTAGCTGGAAAAGAAGCCCAAAGGTCGTGCGCGTGCTGGATCCTCCGCTGCTTTCGCTGTTCCATTTGTAGCAACTCCAGTTTCCTTCATGTCCTTTGCGCCTGGCACCGGCACCGCCGATTTCTTCGAAGAGGAACCTTTGGTTTGCCCATTCACTGCCGGAGAAAAGTGAGGCATGCAAAGCGGGTCAGCTTGCCGTCGCCAGGCGAAGTTTCGTGGATCATTTCGTAACCCTTCCTGAGCGCACCTGATCGCACCTTCGAGCTATCCTTTCCCTTTGCCTCTGACTCCGACGCCTGCGCAACGCTCGGATCAATGGCCAATTTTCCTCCCATCGCTTGGCCCATGTTGGGCAGATCCGTGACCGCCTCTTTCGAATACTCTGGAAAGACGGCGCAAAACTTCTTCTCTTGAGTGTTCCACTTGTGCGATAGGCTGGCGAACTTTGCGCGATCGGACGAGGTGGCCGTCATCTGGAAGATTAGCGTGATGCGTTGAACATTAGGGGCATGAACGTTAGGAGGATGGAGCAAATTTCACGGATGAGGCCAAGCTTCAGCACTCACGCTTCCTGTAGTGGTCGCCTCGCTCGGAGACTCGGACACCATGAAGGAAAGGAGACCAGTCAAGCTGCGTCGCGCGCGCGCGCAACATCCGTCTAGTGATCAGCCACGTGAAGATGGAGCAGCAGGCCCCACGATGGCTCGAAGACTCACATGGTGGAAACGCTCCAAGCGGGATTCCAAGATCCAGGATGAAAGTCGCTCATGCTCATGCAGCTAGACGACCAAATAGAAGGGGACGAGCCGTTACAGCATGCAATAGTCAGCGACTGCTGTCATTCGCAAGCCGAGACTGACCATCGAAGACGTCTTTGCTTCGCCAACATCCGGCTGCTCCACCGTGCGACTCTAGGCACTCGCACCCGGCTCCATTCAGTAGCTGGCAATCTTGAAGCAGCACTCACATTTTAGTGTCTGAAAAGAGCAGCAATCTTGGTCAGCCAGCGCCCACTCGACCACCAAGTCTCGACGACTTCCCACGCTACAAGCTCACTGATCTGGAAACGACCCGAAGGAGTGTACATTTTAATTCCGGGCGGCTTGAAGGGGTAGTCAGCGGCTACATGGGGTGCATCGCCAGGGGCGTCAGCGTGGCTGTGGCTGCGGGAAAAGGGGGGAGCAAGTTGTCGCGCTCACGGAAGAGGAGGACGCCCCAGTATTCGCCGCCTGCGTAAGGACAGTCAGGTGGACCACGCAGAATGTAGTGCCTGTTCATACAAGTCGAGAAGGGCGAATGGCGACATTCAGCACGAAGGATCCGATGCTTGCATGCTCACTGAGTGGTTGCGAGTCGCGATCTCCTCCAGCTAGCCACTCCCACTCCATCCCTCAAGACCGCAACAACGCAAGGGCCAGCTCCTTTGCACCGCGTTTTCCCCGGTTGAGAGCGAAGGCGCAGCTCACCATTCTAGAATGTTATCCTCCTTCGGCCGAGCATAACAAAAAGGAGGAGGATCCTTGTTGATCATCTGCGACTCCTTTGCCAGCTGAGACGTCGTGCAGCGAGTCAGACCAGATGATGACGATGATGATTGTGATGCTCGCAGCACAGTCAGTATTGATGAATGTGGTCGCTAGAGAGAGGGATGAGGTGACCTACTTACGCGCTTGTTGCTTGCGTGCGACATCTTTCGATTGATGTCTGCCGAGCTCCAGTAGCTGTCAGACCACCGAGCAGGCCGTGGTTGGGTGTGGGCGTGGGCGTGGGCGTGGGCGTGGGTGCGAGTATGCTTGACAAAATGAGCAAGACTCGAGTCAGAGTGTGCGGTTGGTGTTTGTAACAATTGCAGTCGAGTGCTATGATCACAATCACGAAGCCCGATCGCGAATTTCTGAATGAATGCGCGATGCAGAGTCACGAGTGAGTCGGGTCGTGAGTGTGAGTGTGAGTGCAACTCCATCCACCGATGCGAGATCGATCTTGCACAGCAGCAGCAGCAGCAGCAGCAGCAGCGGCTGGCTTGTATGCACACACCCTCACCCGTACCGCCCACATGATTTGTATCCTTTTGGCGCGTCGGTCGCAGCTCTGCACGAGCCATCATCGTCTCGTACGAGAGGTGCTCTTGCGTATTTGGCGCAAGCCCGAGTCTTTTGCGCGCCGGCCATGCGTGCATGCCTTGCTTGCTCACCCCACGCACCACGCACCTCGCACCTAGCACCTCGCCCCTCGCGAGCATGGACTCTGGACTGACACTCACGACTGCCATCTTTCACATTCACCATTCATCATCAACGCTCTCCTGTCACCGTCGCGTCGGATCGACTCTCAAGTTTCGGCGCTCTCGCAGCACCTCACCATGGCAATGTTAGCGCCCGCCTTGCGCTGGCCAGACATTCTACCGAGCGCCTGGCAAGCATCGATGCAAGGCCAACTGGATGCCATTCTTCCTTCTTCCGGTCCCCTATCCAACCTCACGCCCTCTTTCCTCGTATCGCTATTCGTCAGTCTAGTCACCCTCTCCCTTTTGCTCTCTCTTCGATCTCGCTCTTCTCTGCATCCCCATGCTCATGCTGCCAGTGTCGCCTCCGGCTCTCAAAGGAGCAGCAGACGAAAGGTTGTAGGGGATGCGACGGTGCTCTTGACGGGACCTTCGAACAGCGGCAAGACTTCCCTCGCATTGTCCCTCTCATTGCCGCGCGCTTCCTCCAGCAGCAGCAGCAGCAGCAGCATCGTGCCCAAGACGCACACATCCCAAGTCATCTCTCGTCTCCTCTCCCGAACCACTTCTTCCTCTTCTCGCTCCTTCACGCTTGTGGACGTGCCAGGGGACAATAGGCTGCTTCATCTGCGCGACAAGCAGCTCAATTCAGTCTCTTCATCCAGCAACAATGCGCAAAAGATCGACGCCATTGTTTTCTGCGTCGATTCAGCCAGTGGAAATCTCAATGCGGCGGGCAGAAGGGAATCCATAGGCATTGCGCACGCTGCAGAGTGAGTCCTCTCTCTCTCTCTCTCTCTCTCTCTCTCTATGTGTGTGTCCCCGTTCCTCCGCTTCTGCTTTTCCCCCGACATCACAACCACGCAACCAAGTCAAATTCCACCCGTCGCCATTCGCTCTCGTAGCGATGCAAGTGCACGAGGTGTGCCGTAGATGTTGCGCACATCAAATGCCGGGCAAGAGTACGACGCGTCTCGCGCGTACTCCTGCTCCCATGCTCACCCTCGCCCGTCAAAAAGGCGCGGGTTTCTCTCCTCGGAGGGACCTTATGGGAGCGTATCGGGCGATTTCTTGCGCATCATTTTTGCGCATCGTTGCGTACAGATTGCAGGTAGTCGTCCTACATCTTCCTACCGGAAAGGCGCGGGG
>NW_020290223.1:0-4332 GCF_003144195.1 Ceraceosorus guamensis | reverse complement strand
CCCTTCTCAATGCGCACCCACTCGCACCCTGACTCTTTGACGCAAGACTTACAGCAAAAGGGGGCCCCGGGGGCACACTGCTCGCCCGCGCCAACCCCACCAGGCCCGACGTCATCCTCATCCAAGAAGCGTTGCGCTCACTTGCAAGTTTCCTCATCACGCAAGCTCTATATTCCCTATCACGCAAGCTCTATATACCCCTTGCAAGGCACGCCTTGCTTGTCGATCCAAGTCCAGCAGCGATCGAGCTTAGCGCATTCTCATTCTGATTCATATTCTTCGACTCTTGACTCGTGACTTTCGATTCCGATTCGCGCGCGCGCAACATGCGCTCATCACCCCCACTTAGACTCTGACTTTCCTTTCTCGACGACTATATGTATACGTCACCGTCGCACAGCCCAGTCCAGGGCCAGCGCCGACGCCGACGCCCACTTGCATGCATGCATGAACGCACATATATGCGTGGAAGGCGCCGCGGTGCTTGCGCGGATGTTTCAGCAGCTGCGCTCACGGCTCGTATACGTCGCGCGATGCGCGCGCGCGCACGCACGCACGCACGCGCCCCCACCCTTTTCCAACAATTAAACGCCGAGATTGTGCGCGTTGCTTGATGATTCCTGATTGTTGTGAAGGAAGAGAGGAACTCGCTCGCTCGCTCGTGATTGGGGACGGGGCATCTTCAAGAGGGTTTAGGTATTCGTGATTGGGTCGAATTGAAAGAGTCCACTTGAGCGGCGGACGGACTGGCATGAGATGGAGAGGTTCGGAGATTGTGCACCCCGGGCCCCTCCAGACTCACGTCCCATCTGTATGCTGCCAACTGATTGTCTGAATCGTGTGATCTGTCCCATGTGCCATGCCTGCCTATGCGATACGAGAAGTTGCTCGCACGCACGCAGGCACGCACGCGCACGCTCCTGCGCCCCCGCGCCGCGCTTTCTCAACAAACGCCGAGATTTTTAGCGCGCATGCGCATCAACACATCACGCGCGTTCAGACCTTGCTTGCTTTGATGCGATTTGTGAAAATTCGTGCGTCGTGATCGTGATCGTGGAGAAAGGCAAGTTTCATTCAGATTCGTGATCGGGGCATGCGAGTTGCGTTGGTCGGTTCGGGTCTCGCTGGTGCACCCTAGCTGACCACCTCGCAGCCTTCCTCACCTGCAAGTCGTGAGTGTGCGTGTGAGCGCGTGTCTTGGCAACATCGGATCTTGCAGACGCAAAGTGACCGGATCGTACAGATGTAACGTCCCCATCAGGTGCGCGTCGAAATGTCTGCGATGTGACCCTTCGCTGCGAGCAAGTTCTCGCAAAGTCTGCCTCGATATATAAGTACACGCTCACACACGAGATCTCCCATGACGACGGAGACACTACCACCACCAACGGATCCCGAGCCAACTAACACATCAATACCTTCATCCCGCCCGCCGTACTCACCCGTCACCAGCAGCGACTAGCACTGACGATGTCGAGCAGGTACGCGCACATCAGCACAAAATCCTCGAGTAGCTATGACGGTGTCGCGCAAGAGGAGGCGCCGCTGCAAGCACCGCCCGACACTCGAGGCAGGCCATATCGAGCGCTAGGATGGGTGTTGATCAAAGGAGTAGGCTTGACCCTCGCCCTCCTCTTACCGCTCTGCTTGCTGTTCTGGTACATTTATGCGCACAACGATGCCGTCACGCTTGGCAAGTACGTCTTCACCACTGCACCCGTGCACGAAATCCTCACCGTCAGTCAGATCACTAGCAAAGTAGCAGAGAAAATCGTCGTGCCAGGTGAGTCGCGCCGCCGGCCTGACTGCGAGTCTGCAAGTGGGAAGAACAAAGAAAGGTGGTCTAAACTCGGTCATTCACACTTCGAAGGTCATGTCATCGGTGATGGTGGTGGAGAAGGAAGATTGGATGTGTGCACGCTGGTGTTTACATGCGCATGCATGAGGCGCGTCACGGTCCGCTGACAGCATACTACTGTACACCTACTCCACGACTAGCCATGGCGGTGTTTGCTTACTTTTGCGCAGCTGACTGGCTGCGAGGTAGCCAAAGCGGCGACGCGACGTTACCAACTCCATTGCAGTGAGTCGTAGAAGCGCGTGTCCTCTTGTCATACTTTCTCTTGCTCAAATCACCCCTGTTTCCCCGTGCTCTTCTTGCAGGTTCGGAATCTTGCAAGTCGTTCTGGGCTCTGCAAATTGGTTTGCTTCGTACGATGGCGCGCTTTACATGCTCGGACGAAGCGGTCACTCTCGTCGTCCTAGAGCACCGCCCTTTATCGCGATGTCGGTCATTCTGCTCCTTTGGTTGTTGACACTCGAGGCACTAGCGTTCTTTGCAGACGTCGCTTTTCACCAAACTACCGTCAATGCCGTCTTTAGCCTTCCTCCCACTTCTTCGGAACGCGTGGCACTCGCAGATGCTCGCGCGCTAGTGGGCGACCTTCCGCCGCTCGACTGGACCGTCGATCCCGACACCATAACCGTGTCCAGCAACGATTCGGCAAACGCACGCGCGCAACTCGCCAGTCCAAACGCTGCGGCCATGCTCTTGGGGCGTCGAGTCAACGAGACGGAGTGCGCTTCGTGGTCGCGACGGCATGCCCTCGGCTTGGATTTGAGCGCCAAAGATAGCTGCGGCCTTTCCGAGTAAGTCGAACCGTGCGCTAGACGAGTGTGGTGCGCGCGCGCACTGGCTGATGAGCTGGGCCCGCAACGCAGCGGATCGACCTATGGCAATTATGGTCAGTGGGCGCCCGAAGGCCAGCGAACGTTTGCGAACTCGTCTGCATTGCAAGCTGTGGCGTGGACAGACGATGCGCACTCTATCATCGTTGCGGCCGCGCAGCCCAAGTTTTCATACACTGCAATTGCATCAGGCGTCAAGGCGACCTGCGCATCCATCACGTCTGAATGCACTCAGTGCTATCGGGAGGACTACAGTGGACCTCCTTGTGGACCTGTAGGATTCCTCAATTTGAATTGCAACGGCCCACATGCATACAATGGCACTGCCCGCGAGACGGGCTGGCTAAACGTCGATGGTGACGTCAGGGGTAGCAGCGCTGTGCCAGCGTCAAAGTGAGTCGCTGTGGCCGCGATTCGTTGCTCTATAAGTGCAGTCGCGGACTCTCTCAGGAAGCTGCAGGCCAAGCAAAGCTGAACCAAAAAGATTGCCGATTCGTTTCTTCTCAGCCCCCTGCGCTGGGGCACAATTGTCATCTCGCAAGCTTACCTCGACTACAAAAATGGTCGTGGGACCGCAACGCATGACAACACAACGTGAGTGAGGGTTACCCTGCGTACTAGCGAGCCAGCGGGCGACGTCTGACGTACAGCGCCTTGCACCTGTAGAGGCTTTGTCGTCTGGGGAAATGTCGGCGCTACGAACGTCTTGCACTGCGAGCTGGCAGTTCGTCTCGTCACGTATCGCTTCGAGCCCCCTAGCACGTACACGACGCTGGACACTCACGATGTCTCTCCAGAGGCAGCTCAGCGATTCACCAGAACAACGTGAGTCGTATGGCGCGGCAAGCAGGGCACACGTGCTGAAATTGGGCTCGCACTGTGATGCCATGGCAGGGCATTGTTCGATGTGGGTGGACGGGCAGACCTGATCGGAACCATGATCAACGGTGCAGGTCAGCTGGCATCGGACCCGTATCCAGAGGTGTACGGCCGCACGCTATCGCGCTACATTATGGCTTATTCAGGAATAATGATGGCAAGCACACCAGTGTCTACACTCGAGGGACGACCCGTCGCAGGGACGCGGATACATCTGGGAGTTTTTGGTTTCTACGCAGCCGTCATCTTCGTCGAGGTCATTACCGTCTGTTGGATCGCCATCGTAGCTTTCGTGTACACGTGGAACATCAACGACATGAGCGTGCGAGCCGTGCGAAAAAGGATCACGGCACCGTTTGGCCTCATTTGTCAATTTTACGGCGTGCCCAGAAGACCGCGCACGGAAAGCGGAGTGGAACAGAAAAAGGCCTTCTTTACCGAGGACAATCTGCAACTCTTCGAGCCCGAAGCCGACAGCGGGGCGACTGGACTGAAGCTGCGCAAGGCGCTTTACACTGCCCCCGTAGGTGCAAGAGGCCTGGCACACGACGACACTTGGAACTTGATCGTGGACTAGGAAAATGCAATGATTTTGTTTTTGCCCCTCGCGGCGCTCTTGTCGGAGGGCTTTTCAGGAGTGAGCCTTCCGAGTGAAGACGGTGTGCGCGGGGTGAATGGGGGCGCCATGGGAATGTCAATGTGCTTTCGGCGGTGTGCGTTGTGGAGGTTAGGGTTAGGGTTAGGGTTAGGGTTAGGGTTAGGGTT
>NW_020290222.1:2056-4340 GCF_003144195.1 Ceraceosorus guamensis | reverse complement strand
GGGGGGGGGGAGGATTTGGGGCGAGATGGCGTGTCAGACTTGCATCTGCGGCTACGAGTCTACATGCGCGGTTCATCAAGGACTGACCTGATTTGCGCTGAACAATGCGACGGTATCGCCCTTGCTCAATCCTTCCTTTAAGCCAAACGACTGGGCAACTTTGTCATCCAGCAATCCAGCAGCGAGCGCATAAGCTTGGTCCCGTACCTGCGCGAGCGATAGAGGCGTCGCTCGAGATCGAGTGGATACGGTGGACTCGGAGGGAGGTGGATGCAGGATGGGTTTGTTGAGACGCGGGGAGGATGGGGTGGTGAATGCAGATGTGGAGGTCGAGTGTAGCGGAGCAAAGAGAAACGTTGGCAGCGTCACCCGGGGCAGATGGAGCGGTGGATGGGGAGAAGTGTGGATGTTGGTGGAAGAGGAGCTAGCAGAGGCGGCCGTCATTGTGTATGCTGCGGCTGCGTGTGAGAATGTGTGTTGCTAGAGCTTCGAGGGAAATGTGCGCGGGAAAGAGGGAATGGTGAAAAGTTGATGGAGCAAGTCGCAACTGTCCAGCAATGACGAGTGGCGATTGATTGATCAAGGTGGGCTGTCTGGGGATTTCAAGGTTGATGGCGAGTCACAAACGGCAAATGAAGGCCTCGAGCGACTCGTGACTGCTCATCAGCAACGCACTGCACTCATCGCACGAGGGACGTCTGTGATGGCAGTTTTGGGTGTGTGTGTGTGGGTTCGTGTGCGTGTGTGCATGCGCGCGCGCACACTCGACCGGCGCTTGGACCAAGCAACTCAGCAGCAGAGGCTTGTTCGTTGCGGGTTCATGAAAAGGACCCGCGCTGCTTCGGGTAAACATATCCGATGATAATAATCACGTATCACGGATCATCACGCATCGTTGGATGCCCGTGAGTCAGTGTCGGGTGGTAGTTGCGCACACACACAGCGCACAGCAAGCAGCCTACCGTATAGGCGGGCGTCGCGACACATTCACGATTCACGATTCACATTCACATTCACATCCACGATTTCGGCCGCTCTTGACCGCTGGAAGCGGAAGCGGAAGCAGAATCGGAATGACGAATCTTGATGAATGTGAATCGTGTATTCATCCCACACGCGGCGTCCCACCATGCAGCCGAGTCGTGAGTGGTGAGCGCAGTGCATCTGAGTTCGAAGCAGTGAGTACGCCTGTCCCGCCGAGTCCTTGGCACTTATAGCTTGAATTGGGCAAAATCACGAATCTGAATCTGAATCTGAATCTGAATCAGAATCAAAGCTCATCCTCATCCTCATCCGGATCCACGCACAACAACTCCCTGACTCTGTATAGCGCCCCATCGCTCCAAGCGACTTTGCCTGCCATCGGTGACAGGGCTGGGCCGGGGCGGGCATGGCATGGCATGGCATGGCATGGCATGGCATGGCATCGAAGAAAGGCAAAGCAAGCCAAGACTTGCGAAAAGCCTCATTATTGGTGGTGGTGGATGCTCGCCGCTCAGAAGTCGAAATGCCTGCCATGCAAAAGGGCAAGCAGCGCACAGCACAAGCAGCATCTCAGGCCAGCTCAGCCCCAGGCCCCCAAAATGGAGGAAACTGCAACACGCTCGCTCATCAGCTGGATCATTCGCGTGATTGCGACGCTAAAGCAAAGCCACACGACATGCGGCCCTGATGACTGTGCGTTTGCCGAGATGCATGAAGCGCATCGATCGCGAATTCGCGAATGAATTCAAGATTGTGAAGTCTGTCCCAGACAGACTTTGTCACGCGTCTCGTTTCATGTTTCCAGAGGTACTCAAGTCACGAACGAGTAAGTATAGTACTGCCTTCCGGCGCGCGGAACCCACTCGACGCAAGTCGAGGCAGGCGAGGTGTGGTGGTATGAGGCGTTGGCACTTGACTCGGCAGACATGGTGAGCCAGCAAGCCAAGCTGCGAGGAAGGGCAGAGAGAGAGCTGCTTCAGTCGCACGGTGCGGTGCGCTGCACGACCGCGCAACGCCGAACAGACAACAGATCGTCACGATGATTCTGCTGCACGGCCAATCCCTCGCTCAGCTCACGGTGCCGCAAGTATGAGCGGAAAAAGAAGGGAGCAAAGGAGCATACATTTCAAGGATCAGACCCCCCGATAGGCAAGAAGATCGCTTCTCGCGCACAAAAGTCTCGAGATGCGCACGTCGCAGAAGCACCACGCCATGCTCACGGAGCTTTAGCGAAGAGGAGGGCAGTCGTGATCATGGCTAAGCGTTCGTCTACCGTATCGCCGCCCCCCCCCCCCCCCCC
>NW_020290222.1:0-2001 GCF_003144195.1 Ceraceosorus guamensis | reverse complement strand
GGGGGGGGGACCTCGCGCTTTGCGTGCTCTGTCTTCCGCTCGAGCAGAATCATTAACGCTGTGCATTTTGTGTGACGGACGGAATGATGGATCCTTGTGCCCTCTCTGCGCTTCCATACCCAAGTGGCCAGGGTCTCCCACCCACGCGGGTGATGAGACACTTCTTGAGTAGCCTGCGGGATCCAAGCACAACTGGAAATTGACTCGCACCCTGTCCAGTATCCATGACCTTTACTTTCGTCGATTGCTGAAAGCGCAAGCGCAGCGAAGGGATGCGCGCCGCATCGCACCTACACCAGACGCCCCAAGAATTGTTGAGGCGGACTGCTTGCCTCCTTGTCGACAGCGGCAGACGAGCCATTGTCCTTCGACGTGGCACTCGCAACCGCACCCGCACCCGCACCCGCACCCGCACCCGCACCTGTCCCGTGGCGCGCTGGATCGCCGTGATGCTGACCGGCGCGGACTATCCTGTGCGCTTCCAACCTTTCTGCCGCTTCTTGCTCTCTGAAACCCAGATTGGTCATCGAGTCCCTCTCCATCAGACCTCTAATCGCGTCACACGGCGGCAATGCGCGCAAGGTGGAATGGCGATGCGGTGTCAGCACAGAACAGCACAGCACAGCACACCTCTCGCGATGACATTGACGCAAAGCGGATCACCTTTTTCCCCTCCGCAAACTCACTTGTCCATCCTGCACATCAGATACGCCTTGCTCAGCTCCCTGCAAGCACCATTATCGTTCGAGTTGCTCCTCATACACTTCATGTACTCTCGCATTGCCAGCGTACACTCCCCCTCGTGATCCAAGGGAAAGGAACCCCTGTCTGGAGCTTCGAATGCGGCGGCCGAAAAGGAGGAGGGCGGTCGACCAAAGGACATTGCTGGGGGTGAGGGGAGGGTTAGGAAGTTTGGTTTGAGTGCGGGGGTGGGAGGGAGGATGCGTTGAGTGTGCGAGGCGCGGGAGCACGCGCTAGTCGTCGGCTTTTGGAGGTGTCGTGCTGGACATGAAGCCGTCGATCGTGAAGCGCCCAATGCGAATGGCAGAGCCGTGAGTAATGCACTCGCGGATTGTGAGCTCAGGAGATAGAATAGTAGTCCAGCCAGTCGACGATCGAGCCGTGAGTCTGATGGGTGGCGGGCGCAGGGGGAAACAATCAAAGTAAGAAAGCCTTGCGAGCGCGGATGCATGCGTGGCCGCGGAAAGTCGTGAGGGTAATAGGCACGTGACTGGTCATCTGCCTGCCGCGCCTTTCGTGTGGAGGGAGGGTTGCATATGCAGCGAGCGGATCCATGCGATTCCCTACATCTCTCACACCAACACCACCACCACCACCACCACTCATCAGGACCCTCACCACCTCGCGCGCAAAACGGAGCTGAAACACGCACAAGCTGGCAACAAGGGAAGCAAGGCGTCACACAACACCATCTCCCCCTTTTGCTTGCAAGCGCGCGGAAGAGTGAGCACACAGTAGACTAGGACATTACGCGATCATGTCGGGTGATAATGCCACGCTTCGATGGGTGCCTTTGGAATCCAACCCAGAGCTATTCACAGAGGTGCGTGCGCGCGCGCATCTGCAGTCCTCGACAGCATCAGGATCAGCACTGCGAGCCGTGGAGCGTTGCATGCACTGCTTATGCTCACACCCTCGTCCGCTTTTGCGTGCTGCCGAGTCCAGTGGTCCAAATCTTTGGGTCTAGACACTTCGCAGTACGCCTTTCACGATATATACGGTCTGGATGCCGAACTGCTATCCATGGTTCCCCAACCAGTTCAAGCTGTCCTGCTCCTTTTTCCCATTTCTGAAGCGTACGAAAAGAAGAGGAGAGAAGATGATGAGCTTGTCAAGGAGGGAGAGAGCGAAAAGGATGGAGAGATTTGGTTCAAGCAGACTGTGAGTGCTGCGGTGGGGGGCATGGGCAATGGTAGGGCTGTGTGCACTCTGCGCAAGCAGAGTCAGGCACCACAAAGCGGCGCGGGGAGAGGAACCGGG
>NW_020290221.1:0-4681 GCF_003144195.1 Ceraceosorus guamensis | reverse complement strand
CGATTGAACAGTCGCGTCAGCGAGAAAGGACGATGTATTGTAGTTAGTAGTCGTACGGCCCCCACTCCCCCGGCCTCCTCGAGGGTCAAGGCAAATCCATGCGTTTCGGTTTTCTTCTCGACAGCGAACGTCGAGACGACATGTCGCGCGCGCGCCATTCACGCTTTCACACGTGTGCGAGGGCGTCCCACAATCAGATTCTGCTTTCTTGGAGGGCGCGGCGCGGCGCGGCGCACCGGGGATTGGGGCCAGGCTCAGGAAAAATTGCCTTCTTGCCACATTCCCCCCCCCCCCCCCTCCCCCTTCGGAAAGGCCCACACCTTTTTGTTTTTCTTTTGGCGCAACGTTTTGGTACTGGACTTGAACGCGTTTAGGCATGCGGCATACTGATGCGCATGCACGGCTTCTTTTGTACGTGGGTGCGCGGGGGGTACAAATACAGGGCTGCGAGGCCACGAGGATTCGGGCGGGGCAGGGCAGGACAGGCCGAGACGAGAAGAGACGAGGCGGGGGGCGAGGAGGAGGAAAGGAGTGAGGCGAAGGGGAGCAAAGCAGCCGAAGGCTGCTTGAGTGAGTAGATTTCGAAAAGTCGTGGAAGCGGACGCAAAGGGGGACGAAATGAAGAGGCGCGAGGTGGGTGGAGCTGTGATGAGGCTGCACGGATGTTAGTGGGATACGGATTGGGGCTTGTGCAAGTGTTCCTGTTCGTTTGATGAGCTGCTGCTTTTTCGCATTTCATCGTCGATGTCTCAACGTCCACCTGTCTGATCTCGAGTCCGCCCGCCAGCTTGCCGAGAGGGTCAGGCAGCGGCGCTGCTGGGCCGATGG
The DNA here is from genome assembly GCF_003144195.1 of Ceraceosorus guamensis. Classification (NCBI taxonomy): domain Eukaryota; kingdom Fungi; phylum Basidiomycota; class Exobasidiomycetes; order Ceraceosorales; family Ceraceosoraceae; genus Ceraceosorus; species Ceraceosorus guamensis. Next base: position 3,853 of record NW_020290221.1, on the reverse strand, counting down.
GGGCGCCTAGACTTGTCCGCACATCTTCTTCCAACACCCTTTGCATCGCCTCTTTCTCCCCCTTGGCGAACGCCTGATCGCAATCTAAGAGCGCCCCCCCTCAGGATGCATTGAAAGTGGACGCTTGTCCCTGTCCCTGTCCCTGTCCCTGTCCTTGAGCCTCTTGCATGTTGGCGAGGTTGAAAGCGACATTACGTCGATACTGACCGCGCATATCGAGTGGTGAGCAGTCAGTGGGCACGGCAGAGGTCAGCATGGGGTGCGGACAAAGCCACAGATCTCGTGCTGTGCTGGCTCCCCCCCCCCCCCCCCCTCCCCCGGCACCCCCACTCCTCTGCTCTGCTTTTGCTTGCGCACCCGCACCCGCACCCGCACACTCACGCCTTCCCACAACTCTGAAGCGATGGTGATTTCGTGATTGTGCGTGTTGATCTCTGCTACGCTGCGATCCAGCTCTAACAGCGCATCGTTCAGCAGATCCACATTCTTGATGATGCGTTCCAACAGCAGCGTTTGACGCTCTTCCTGTGCGTGCGAGCGTGCGTGCGTGCGTGCGTGCGTGCGTGCGTTTGCGTGCGGGATGAGCATAGAGAGGAGGGAGCTGATGATGAGGGCGCTGTGCAAGGATCATGATGCAGCGTGTCCTTGGAACACTCACGTGCGGATTCTCCATGTCGAGCGGGCTATGTGAGGGAGGATGAGTGTCTGTCTGGAGTGGAGCAAAGGATGGGGAGGAAGCGATCAGAAGGCCGCCTACTCGTACTCGAGGGTTGTTGTTGCCTGCTGCTGCTGCTGCTTTCAGAAATAGGGGGGGATGTGCGCACACGTGCTCGAAATGCTGACGGGTGGCTGAGTGAGTGAGCGAGTGAGTGAGTGAGTGAGTGAGTGCGTGAGTGAGTGAGTGTGCGAGTGGGTGCGAGAGTGATTAGAGCTTGACTCACAAAGTCGAGATCGAGTGAATGGAACGCGATGGGATGGCCGAGTGTGACGTGGAAGTCGTGAGTGCGAGGTCACGGCTAGGCAGCATGCACGCGGGTCAAGATGGAAGCAACACTCGTGACTATTGCCCACCACGCACCGCGCCACACACGCGCTTGCACGCGCGTCATGTCAAGTAAGTGCCCGCGCCCCAACACGCGTCGGTCACTCCATGCAACGCACGCACGCACCACGTGACCCTTTCCTCCAAACCACGCATGCGCACACCTGCCTGACTGTTGTGCAAAAGCGCGATTCGCATCGACTCGACTCTTCAGACTGGATCGTTGCAGAGAGCATAGTCCGAGTCATGCATCCACGATTTGCAGCGTACTCATCTTCATCTTCATCTTCATCTTCCACCATCGCCAGCGCTTACAAGTAGCTGCTGCAATTGCTGCTGCCACTATCGACGTCCCCTGATCAGAAACACCACCACTCTCAGCGCCAACTTTTTCCCCCCGTCGTCTTCAACATGATCGATCTTTGGCGTGAGTGCGGGTGGGGCTGTTGGGGGCGACTACAAACGAGCGCCGCGGGAGCCGAATCTCTGACCCTTGCCTGCCCCCCACTCTCGCAGAGATCCAAGCGGACAAGGGCGGAGATCCTGAAGTGGTGCGAGCATCTCAAGCCAAGAGGGGAGCCGCACCCGAGCTGGTGGACGAGGTGGTGGGGCTGTACAAGGAGTGGGTAGCAGCCGATCACGCGGTCAACATGGCTCAACGAGATGTGAATGCCATTCAAAAGGAGATTACAGCGAAGAAAAAGGCAAAAGAAGATGCGAGCGAGGAGTTGAAGAGAAAGGTGGAGAAGGATAAGGAGGCGGCTAGACTTAGACCTTTGGCCATCGAGAAGGAGAGGTTGCTCAAATCGGCTGCCAACAAGATTGGAAACATTGTCGGTGATATGGTCCCCGTCAGCCAGACAGAGGTGAGTCGAACAGCCGCATTTTGCCGAACAGCAACTCTGCCGCAGCGCAGCGCAGCGCCGCGCTCACTCCCTTCCATCGTACCGCTGCCAGGACGATAACAAGGTGCTGCGCACTTGGCACCCGGATGGTCCCAACGCCCAAGTCGAAAAGAAGAGGTGCGTTTCGCGTCGTCTGCGCCTACAGCGCACTCTCCTTTCTCACGCCACCGCTTGCTCCGCCCCTTCACAGCGACATCATCTCTCATCACGAAGTCATGCTTCGTCTGCAAGCCTTTGATACGGACAGGGGGGCCAAGATTTCAGGTCATAGAGGTTTCTTCTTGACCAACGACGGCGTGGATCTCAACCAAGCCCTAATCAATTACGGATTGGATTTCTTGAGGAAAAAGGGTTACATCAAGATGATGACGCCGTTTTTGATGAGAAAGGATGTGATGAGCAAGACTGCTCAGTTGGAGGATTTCGATGAGGAACTGTACAAGGTGAGCTGCGAGGGGGCGCGAGGTCGCATAGGCGCGGGTGTGGAGGCAGACTTGCCCGCGGTCCCTCCTGCTCTGCTCGGCTCGCTCAGCCCTTCCTACTGCTCTGCTTCGCCTGACAGGTCACGGGCGATGAGGATGACAAGTACCTGATCGCCACCTCGGAGCAACCCATCAGCGCTTTTCATTCTGGCGAGCTCTTTGACAAACCAGAGACGCAGCTGCCGCTCAAATACGCTGGCTACTCTACATGCTTCAGAAAGGAAGCAGGCAAGCACGGCAAGGATACGTGGGGCATCTTTAGGGTGCACCAATTCGAAAAGATCGAGCAGGTGAGGTTGTGGATCTATTTTTTCAGCGCAAAAGGATGGCATGCGCGCGATGCTGATCTTGTCTCCGTCTTGCCCCGACTGCGTGCAGTTTTGCATCACCGACCCTGCCTCTTCTTGGGACATGCTAGACGCTATGCTGGCCAATTCGGAGGAGTTCTATCAATCCCTCGGACTACCTTATCAAGTCGTCGCGATCGTCTCGGGAGCGCTGAACAATGCTGCAGCAGCAAAGTACGATTTGGAAGCTTGGTTCCCTTTCCAAGGCGAATACAAGGAATTGGTCTCTTGCTCCAACTGCACAGACTACCGTGAGTCGCCTTCCCTTCCGCTCCCGCTCCAAACGATGATGACGCAGTGGAAGCTAAAGCGTGGCACGCATCCTGCACTACTGCTTTCTACCCCCGTCGACAGAGTCTCGCAGCTTGGAAGTGCAGTGCGGAACAAAGAGGCAGGGTGATACGAGGAGGACATTTGTGCACATGCTCAAGTGAGTTGGTGGTTCAGCCTTTTTTGCTCTCTCAAGAAAGGGGGGCTCCGAGCTGAGGATGAACGAGTGTTGCTGACGCACCTGCGAACCTGTGCTTCTTCGCATCTCCCTTTGCCCCGCCGCTCGGCTCGACTCGGCTCGGCTCGCAGCGGAACGCTCTGCGCAACGGAAAGAGCGCTATGCTGCATCGTGGAGAATTGGCAAACGCCAGAAGGACTGCAAATTCCTCCGCCTCTTCGACGTTATATGCAAGATCGAGAATTCTTGCCCTACACGCGCGTGAGTTTTTGGCGTGCGGACGATTGCGTGTTCTTTTCGGGGGCCTCGTCGGTGTGGCTTTGAGAGCGTTGCTGATGCGATATACTTTCGCTCCGTATCCGTGCTGGTGACCGACGACGCGAGCAGGAATTGCCAAAGGGCACTACGAGCTCCAAGAGAAAGTAGGCGAGAAGAGGGGCGGGGCAGGGCAACAAGAGTGAAATTTTTTTGCGGAGGAAGATTTCCATTGGAAATGGGATGGAATCTTTTGGCTGCCTGTATCGCACACCCCTCTGCTTTCACGCAGAATGCGTTGAGGGCGCGAGTGTGAGCCAGCAAGACGAGTTGTGGGCGATGTTGTATCTTGCGGGAAGCTGGCGAGGGGGGGG
>NW_020290220.1:0-4798 GCF_003144195.1 Ceraceosorus guamensis | reverse complement strand
CTTCCTCGACTGACCTCCTCACCTGACCTCAACACTGGCCTGATCACCCAGCTGTCTTCCATTCATTTCCTCCTTCTCCACAGCCTGCTGCCATTGAGTTCCGCCGCCTAACAACAGCTAGCCCTCTGCTCAATTGCACAAGGACCTTACTTGCGCCGGCGTACGTCTTCACTCAAAAGACGCATTGTTACAGCACTTCACCTGCAATGTGCTTGGCAAAAAAGGACCTTGCTGGTTGTGGAGACATTGTCATGAGCCTTAAGAAGATGCCTCACTAGAGAGAACACATTTTGTCCCCAAATTTACTTGTATGCAAAGAGGCAAGAAAGGCACAGAGCTTGCCAGCGAAGCTATGGCTCCAGGCATCTAGTTGGCAATTCAAATCTCAAGGCAAAGGTGGGCTGAGGAAGATGAGCGCAAAATGTGAACAAATTGCAAAGGAGAAGAAGAGACAAAAAAGGGCCTTCTTATACCTTGCATGGCATCTGAGAGCCCTTTGGTAGCTGTGTAGAAGAATGTCCAGGAGACTGTAATGCCTGAGACATTAACATTCTGTGTGAGTCCCTGAGCTGCAGTGGATGATGTCTGAGAGACATTTGTATGTATGGAATGCACAATGGATTCGTGTGAGGTAGTACAGAGTGTCTGAAACGCATTGAAAATGTCTGGTGCTGTATTGACCAATGATGCTGACCTTTGCACAGAGGGCAGACTTCAGCATTGCAAAATGTGCCAAGGCTCCGGACAACAGCAGAAGCACACAGCTATCCTTGGCTTGATAGGTTATTGGATGGTCCAACAAGGCTGCTTTGCCCCAGATAGACTTGTGACAAGGGGCAAACAGAGGTGACTGATGCTATAAGTTGCTCAAGGTTTGGAACCTAAGTGAACTTCCGGTGTGCGGCGCGTGCAAAGGCCAGCTCGGTGGAGCATGTTGGAACTGGACATTGCTGTTTTCCAGACAGCTTCGTCATGTCCTTGCAGATGTGGACAATGTGAATGTGCTTGCTCAAGCTTTGCATGGGCAAGAAGATTGCCAAAGTATTGATGGCTTGAGGTATCAGTCAACAGGCAGGGGAGAGATGATGGTATTGGGACAAGTCCGGACTAGCGCTTACGCGTGCATGGATGCGCGCACAAACCAGTAGGTCTGGACTCACGCAAATTGGGCAGACTCCAGCCTTTGGGAAGTCCGCCAAGGCGCCAGGCAGACACAGTGGCACACCATAATTCTTGAAAGTGTTGTGATGGGCCATGCAGTGGTAGAACGAGGCACAGGTTGCGACAGACCATGGCCCCTGAGCAGCGCGAGGGACCAGCTTTGTTGGTCTTGTCAACCAGCACAGATGCGCTGTTGCTGCCCAAAAGAGCTGTCTCTCCCTCAGTGGAAGCCACCTTCTTGACTTGCTTTGACCTTGAGCCCTCCTTGGCTTTGCTTGATCTTTTCTTGTTGCGTTCAATGTGCTCTAGCATGCCTGCTGAGCCATCCCACACCTGTCATTCCTTCTCCTGCATGCCAAAAATGGCGATGCAGTGCTCCTTGACAAGGTGATTGATGAAGTCGACGTAGGTGCCGCACCTCGTCGCGCACATTGGGTATGGACAGCGCTCCTGCACAAACGGCTTCTCCATGTCCTTGTGGATGTGCACCGTCTGAAGGTGCTCGCTGAGGCTCTGCATCCTCGAGAATGTCGTGACGGCGTTGACGGCCGGCAAGTCCGACTTCATGCAGATGGGGCAAACACCAGCCTTTGCCAAGTCTGCCGAGGCGCCGGGCAATGGCAGTGGCACGCCACGATGCTTGAACTCATCTTGATGCGCCATGCAGTGATACAGCAAGGCTGCTCTACCCAGCAGAGTCTTGTGACACAGTTTGCAGCGGTGAGTGATTGAAGCTACGATCTCCTTGATGGCAGGCGGTTGCGCCAGCTTCCTGTGTGCAGCGCTCGCAAACACGACATTGTGCTCTGCCTCGTAGTGGCAGTAGCCATCGTTTGCTGAGCCAAAGCGCTTGCTACACAAGCGGCAAGGGGTCCCTTTGGCCAAATTGGTGTGCTGGGTGCCCACATGCCAGACCAGCTCCGCAACATCATCGCCCGAAACATTGCCGCAGCCCTGCCAGGGTGTCTTGCGGTTTTTTCCTTCAGGGAGCGGACACTGCGTGAAGACCTCCATCGCCTCCAACGCCGGAATGACACTCGCTTCGGCACTCGGCGTTGCTCGCGCTAGTGGCAAGCCGTGCAGCATCTCTTTGTTGAGCATCTGACGCAGCAGTGCAAGATACTGGTCTGACTCCAAGTCCCGTCCACCCTTGAGCGTTGCTTGCATGTGGGCGTGGTTGGCATGAGCAAGCGCAAAGCGTGTTGGTGGGACTAGGCTGACGTTGGGCTCGGTGTCGAAATGTGTCCGTGGTGCTGTTGGCTGGGCTTGAATAGACGCAATGTCCAGACCAAGATCCAAGTCCACTTCCAGCTCTTCCTCCACGTTGGCCCGAAGCGCTGCTGAATCTCTCAGATCGGCGTTTCCCAGGGATGACAAGACATCGACACCGTTTCTGGATGGTGCGTCCAGAAGGATGCCATCCACAGTGCTCCGTAAGGCAGCTGCGGTGGCCAGCTCAGCAATCTGGGGGGCAAAGGCGCGCAGGTTCTCACTCTCTACCGCTGCTGCAACTTCCTTGCGCCACTGGGCCAACAGACAAGTATTGATCAAGTGTGAGAGGTCATTCTCAGGTGACTTGATGGCCTTTGCCAGCGCATAGCCAAGTTGTTTGCCTTGCCGGATAGAGATTCCAGCGTGCAAGCTCTTGAAAGTGGCCTGAGCATCGCGTACAGCCTCTTGCAGGTGCTTGACATCAGCTGCGCCAAAGACTTCTTGCCTGCCTGCAGCAGAGACAGCCCTGGGCAGGTTGAAATGCTTGAGCAACGGTAGCTGCAAGCGCCCTCAATTCTCACTGCCATGCGCAACCAGTCCCTGGACATTGATCTGGGCAGTCCTGGCATGGTATGCGCGGTAGGCTGCGCTGCACGCATTGTGGCCCATGGCAGCGCCTCTGTCCTCCGAGGTGACCTCAGGACAGTTTAGCGCGTTGGCGGCAAGGCGATGGAAGGCGTACGGAGTGAGGTGCTCCACAATGCCTGCGCGTCGTCCGATGGCTGCAAGGTGGTACTCGAACTGGCCAAGAGTCATGTCGCGCAGATCGCAGGACGTAGAGGGGGTTTGCGTGCGCCATACCTCCAAGCGAAAGACTTTGAGGTCCAGTTTGTCATCGCAGAAGGGGACCGTGTGCGTCATTATCTTGAGCATGCCTTTGAATGAATGACACTGAGCAAGCAACGACCAGTTGTATGCTGAGTTGTATGCTTGCATCAGCACGGCCTGCATGTTGACAGCTATGGCAACTGGCTTGTGATGCGCAGCTGTTGTGAGTCCAAGCTCCTGCGCCAGATCAGTCCTCATGTACATTGTCAGCCGGGTGAACTGGGCTGCATCAATTGTGCGGGTGTCAGTGTGCCGCAGCGGATATGGCAGAGTGGGTGAATGTCAATGCTGTGCGCACAGAGATGGGAGGCAGTGATGCTGCAGAAGAACTGGCACCAAGAGGTCCAGGAACCCCCCAGCTTGCCCAGCATACCATTGCGCAAACCCTTTCCAATGGCCAAGGATGATTGGGTTAGCTGGGAGCACAGAGCCGTACTCCCTAAAGAAATCCTCCCAATCTGGTAGTTCAAGGCCAGTCTTGAAGTCTTCCTTCAGTTTCTTAAGGCACGCCTTGTATGCGTTCTCTGTCCTTGGACAGAGCGCCTTGAGGGATCTTGATTGCTCGAGGATGGCCTCTTGACGAGCAGGCTTCCAGCAGTAGTTGGCCAGTCCAGGTGAATTGTACAACAGATACTTCAGGGTCACCTTTCTGCTCGCGATGGACACTCAAGCTGTTCCAGAGCTGAGTTTGGATCAATCGCAGCATACCCATCCATTCGGACCACCAGGCACTCAAGCGCTGCCAGGGATTTAGTCGATCCCACTACAATCTGCGTGCGTGCTGACCAGATGGATGCCTAATGGCCGGCCCCGTGTTTGAAGTGTGTGCATGTAAAGAAGTGACCCTGCTCTGCCTCCAGATCAGTGCCTTATGTGCGCACATCTTCAAATGCCTCTTAGACATTTGCCACTGCGCGCCAAGCACTTAAATGTTTCCCAGACATCCACTACTGCGCGCCAAGCATCACTCTTACTCTCAGACAGAGACCCTTCTGTCTCTCCCTCATACTTTTGCTGCGCCTCACACACACCTTATGCATAGCAATGACTCTCCCTCACTGTTCATGCAGCCACAATGACTCACACGCGCCAAGCTTTGACTCTGACTCAGAGACGCTGTGCCAATGCAGTGACTCTGCCTCATCCTCCTTTCACTCTGCCTCTCAGACATTCTCTCACACATCCAAGAATGTCTCTCACACATACTTTATGCAGTCAGAATGTCTCTCAGACATTCATATGCGCGTCATGCATAAGAATGTCTCTCAGACATTCTTCTTCACATTTCACTCTGTCTCTCAGACATTTCACTCTGCTTCTCACACATTCTGTTACAGAACACACTCTGTCTCTCAGACAGACCTGTAAGGTATATATAGAGGCCCCCCCAAGGCCTCTCCCACTTTGCAATACATCCTTTCCTCACCCAATCTTCCTGCCCACTTCCTCGACTGACCTCCTCACCTGACCTCAACACTGGCCTGATCACCCAGCTGTCTTCCATTCATTTCCTCCTTCTCCACAGCCTGCTGCCATT
>NW_020290219.1:0-5008 GCF_003144195.1 Ceraceosorus guamensis | reverse complement strand
AAAGACCAAAAAGAAAGAAAAAAAAAAAAAAAATCAAGACTCGGCTGCCGCATGCGCAGCATTCTCTCTTCTCTTGTCTTGTCGCCGGCTCCCCTAGCCTACCCCCAACGCGCACACTCACCAGGAAATCATCCAACGACGCGGGTCTGAGCTTCTCTGCCAAAGGTCTCGTATCCTCTCTCGTCTTGCTCCTCTGCGACACCGGCAGCGGCGCTGGATCGGAAGATGAAGTGGCGGGGGCGAAAGCCTGTCTTTGCTGCTGCTGATGCTGCTGATGCTGCTGATGCTGCTGCTGCTGCTGCTGCTGCTGCTGATGCTGATGCTGCTCCACAATCGTTGCGGAATCCGCGTGCGGGTGCGGCTGCTGCGTCGAGTCGAGCCTTCGACGTTTCGCAATAGCGGAAGCGTCTGTATGCGCCAAGGAAGCGATTGCTGATGATCTGCGCGATGGTGTGGTGGCGGCGGTGGTGCAATGCAGCGCCTGCGAATGCGCCTGAGCAGGCTGGGTGGATGGAGCTGGGGCTGTGGCTGGGGCTGTGGCTGTGGCTGGGGCTTTGGCTGTGCGCAAAGATGAATGCTGTGTGGGTGCGTGCGCGTGCGCGTGCGCGGTGGATTGCGAAGACATCATCCTGCTGAACACATCTTCCGACGTCTTGGCAGAGGTGCTCGTGCTCGCGCTCGTGCTCGCGCTCGTGCTCGGGTGCGCCGACTCGAAGGAGAGACACTTGTCCAAGTGCTCATTGACCTCGCTCGCAGAGATGGACTTGGAGCAGGAAGGACAAGCGACAATGTCGGCGGGCCACCGCGACCGCGACCGCGAACTCTCTGATGCCGCCTCTTGGGCGACGGCGATCGCCATCGTGGATGCGCTGCTGCTGCTGCGGCCCTCGTCATCGTCATCGTCGTCATCATCATCATCATCGTCGTCGTGCGCGCCAATCGAAGGCATCGTCGTCGTCGTCGTCGTCGCGCGCAAAGTTGAAATCTCGCCATCCTCTTCGTGTGCATCAGCTCCTTGCCATCCCGCTCCCGCGCCCGCGCCCGCACCCGCACCCGCACCCGCACCCTCCCCCACGTCCGCGCCCGCGCCCGCGCCCACGCTCCTCTCCCTGTCGTGTGCTCCAGTGGGAGCATCCCTCGGCGCTCTTGACATTTCCAACCCTTTCGCCCAGCCCAGCCCAGCCCAGCCCAGCCCAACCCTCTTTCAAGAGGGTGGAGTACGACGCGAGTGATGGGGGTGCGGGTGCGCCGAGTGTGAAATCGGCTCGGCTTCACAGACAGACAGCAAGATAAGATGCAAGCTTCTCTCGCTTCTCGCGATGTGGATTTTGCCTGCCTGCTTGCTTTGCCTTGCCTTGCCTTGCCTTGCCTTGCCCATCAAACCCATCCAAATCGTCTTCTCTCAGTCAGTCAGTCGTAAACGGTGATGATTGATGCAGTGCGGGGGGGAAGATGGGAGTTCATGTGAATGGCTGGCGTGTGCTGGGGGCGCGGGGCAAGAGGGGGATTGCAAAAAGCGCACGCAGCACGCAGCACGCAGCACGCAGCGAACAGCCCCGCGCCCAATTCCACTCACGCGAGTGCTTCCTTCTCTCTCGCAAGCGCGCGCGCGCAAATGCCAAAAGTGGAGTCAAGAGTGGAGGGGAGGGGCAAGTCGCGCGCGGCGGTCGCGCGCGGCATCCGCGTCTACATATATACGCGAGCGTTTGCGCGGCTTGCATATATGCCGCCGTCATCTCACTTTCACTCACGTGACGTGATCGAGGCGATCTCTGGGCTCCAGCAGCACGCCTTCTCTCTATCGCGCACGCACGCACGCACGCACGCACGACAAGGATTCATACAAGTACATTTGCAGTCTGCAAATTCGATGCCGACGAAGGGAGGGCGAGCGAGGGAGGGGGGGGGGGGGGGGGGCAAGTCAAGTCCGTTTGCGCGGCGCGGCGCGGCGCGGCGCGGGCCGCTTGTCCTGCGTGCGCCCCTCCCTCCCCCCCAAATCTCACTCAGCCCCTCCTACCGACAGCACCGAGCGCATTGGCCGCCAATTGCGTCCATCCGCCCTGCGCACCCGCGCCAGCGCCGGCGGCATGGACGCCATGATTGGCGCTCGTCGTCGTCGTAGCAGCAGCAGCTGCTCCCACACCCGCCGACCCACCACCACCACCTCCCCCACCTCCAAATCCGAAAGCGGCCAGCAGACCTGTAGAGTTTGCAGCTTCTACGCGAGAAATCAGACTTTCCGGCTTGTCCGACATGCCCTCTTGCGTCACTTTGCGTCGAGCGGACTCCATGATGGAGGAAATGTCCGACTTTTCCAAGTCGTCCCGCTGTCCTCACCCGAGGCGAGCGAGCGAGCGAGCGGGCAAAGGTGTTAGTCGAAGTGTAGGTCGCGTTCGATGGATGTGGCGCCGATACGTCTCTGCGCCGCCGGGACTCACCGCACGCATGATGGCTTCCAGGAATGGCAATTGAGGTCCGCACATCTTTGCAAAGTTGTAGTACGACAAAAAGACCATTGTAGCGCTCGACGTGAGCATAGAGATGCTGCAAAAGACGCAGAGGTAGAGGGTCAGCCAGCCATTTAGCCAGCCATCAGCATCTTCTCTGCGATTGCGCCTCTTTTTTTTTTTTTTTTTTTAATCCTCACGACCCCAACTCACACTAGATCCAGCACTTCCAACTTCTCCTGCACGCCTTGTGCCTCCCTAAACGCTCCAAAGACGTTCTTGACGTCCCTCAGATCCTCCCTCATACGATTCGCCGCGTCCGGCATGCGCAGTTTGCTGGTTCGTCTCAGCGCTCCAATATACGCCGTCAAGAAGCGATCCATCAGGTCGTCCAACAGCACATCAAATAGCGCAGTCGAGAGGCGCTCAGAGTAGTCCAAAGTGTAATCCCGAATCGTTTCGAGGATCGCAGTGGTGGGCTCGCCCGTGTACCACCTGGACAACACACAAATGCGCCCCCGCGCGTCAGAAGAAGCGCAACTTCTCGTTTCTGCTCGCCCCCCCGCGCGCACAACCGCACTCACGAGGGAAAAGTGAACAAATCCTTGAGCGCTGGTCGGACGTCGGCAAATACCAGATCCACCAACACCTGCGTGCACCTCTTGCTGACGTCCAAGTACCCGTTGATCGCATCGTCGCAGCTCTTTTTCACCACCGGCTTGTACTTTTCGCTCACCACCCCTTCCATCCTCGCGAGCAGTTTCTCGCCAAAGTCTGCGCTCTTGAGCTGATCGTTGGCAAGCGCAATCACATACTCTACCAGTCCCTCGTTTACATCTTGCGGATTTTTGGCTTCGCGTTGCTTCTTGAATTCCGTCTCGAGCACCCTGCTCCACGTTTGTTGCGTCGAGATCACACCGCTGCACGAGTGCTGCAGTGCTCGAACGAGGATCGAGGCTTGTCCCGAGTCGGCAGACAAGTCGACTTGCTGATTGATCATTTGAAAGATCAAAGACGAGTACTGCATGCCGTACACGCCATCGCCATCCTCTTCCGGCGGAACGTCGCGCGAAACAAAGGTCCTCACTTCGTCCGACATGAGGTTCGCGATCCACTCGTCGATCTTGCGCGTGATGAGCGAGAGATAGTCGTCGATGATCGTCTGCTCCTTGCCATCCAGCAACGTGCGCGGTTCTTCGATCCACTTGACGTCCACCGCGAGCGTCTTGGTCATCGTCTTTTTGTAAGACTGGCAGAATTGGTACAGCTCCAACAGCGCGCTAGCCTCTGGATCCGTCTTGAGGATCCTCTGCGTGAGCATCTCGCCCAAATGCTTGTGATAGCTCTTGACGAACCATCGAAAGATGTTGTACTCCTGCGGGAAGAGCGGCACCAGCAATTCTTGCACCGCTTCCAGATCCTTGTAGATCCAATCCAGATGCTCCAAAAATTCCATGCAGCGCGCATCTCCGCCATCTTCCGATGCCCCGAATCTCTTCCAGCACTCTTCGAACAGCTCCAACGTAGCTCTGTCCATCGCTTCCAAGAGTTTGGGTCTGTAGAGCTTGATGACGCGCGCATTGGCAACGACGCTCCTGAAGCGTGCAGCTCCCTCTAGACCTGCCTTCTTGGCCAATCTGATGGCCGCAGCCTTTTCGTCTGCTCGCGACTCGACCTCTATGACCTTGACCAAGCGCACCACCACTCCGCCCATATCCTCGCGGGCCAGATCCAACGCTCTGCTTCCCAAGTCCCACAAATACTCTTCAAACTGCCTCACCAATCCATCCAGCGGGGCGAAATATTCCGTCAGCGTCAACCTCACATCCGAGGAGCACGTCCTTGCCATCTGCAACGTCTCGTTTCGAAAGGTTTCCAAGTTGGAGATGTGATAGTGCAACGCTAGCAGGTTGGGACAACCGTCGAATAAATCTCGACGAGAAATGGCGAGGAGGTGAGCGACAGATTCGATCTTCCTTGGCAGCGCCGCCAATTGATCCAGCATCGTGGCCGTCTGAACAAAGTTGCGATGAATTTGCGAGACCTGAGCGCGCGCGCGGGGGCGAGGGAGGTGGACAGGGGACCGCATGAGCGCCGCACCGTACCGCATCGCATCGCACCGCACCCACGCCGCGCCACAACCGCGTGTATGCGGCCTGCCTGCCTGCCTGCCTGCCTGCCTGCCTGCCTGCCACTCTCACCTCGGATATGACTCTGAAAGCGCCTCCACCCGCATTCTTGCCCTTCATCTCCTCTCCGCAGCCCTTTTCTATCTCGCCAAACGCTTCCCTCACACCAGCCACATCCCTCCTCGTAGCTTGAAGCTTCAACAATCCATCCCGCGTAGCTTCCAACTGATCCTTGGCACCCGTCTTGAGTTTGGCGCTCAATGAAGATTGCTCCTTGAGCAGCTTTTTGCGAAGCGTTGGAAGCTTGTGAAGATCGTCGGGAGACTGTGGGGCGCGCGCAAGTCGCAAGGCAGCGAGAAAGTTGAACAGACAGGCCCGGCCTTCAGCATCGCTCGTCCGCCCGCGCGCCGGTACGCATGCGCTTTTGCTTGC
>NW_020290218.1:0-5345 GCF_003144195.1 Ceraceosorus guamensis | reverse complement strand
GAGTTTGCAACCCCAGCCCAAACCCTTCACACATGCTAAATGACTCCTTTGACCCTCTCCAAAACCCTGCTAGGGTCACATAAACTCCCAAATTTCAGAGGCGCCACCAGCCAAATTCACCCCGCACTTGCGCTTTGCGCCTCCTCACGCAAAAATGGCTATTGCAAATCCAAAACTTTTCTGCCACAAGACACTCCTCAATGTGCTCTACAAAGTGGCTATCAAACATCTCTGACCCTAATTCCAGACACCCTTGTAACCCTAACCCTAACCCTAACCCTAACCCTAACCGGTCACGCAGCAAATCTTAGTCAAGTTGTGGCAGACGCTCAAGTGGGCATCTGATCAAGGTCCGCGGATGTCCGGATGCGGTCTAGTTTACAGCGTAGAATCCTCGACTTATGCCGACAGGGGTGACTAGAGCGGATTTTAGTAGTGAGCGCGTGCGCGCGCGCGCGCCCTCCTCGCAGCGAAAACCCCCCTGCTCCTCGCTTTGTGCACACCTCACAACTCTCTCACCCCGATGCACTATGATCCTCCCATCTTCATACTCTGCTGCCTGCTTCTTCCTCAGCTGCATTTTTACATTTGTACTCACACTGACTGTACATTTGTGCACCGTCCTGTTCCCTTCTCGTCAATTGATTGCTATGGTCAGCCAACTTTGGGTCAGCGCGTTGCGTCTCTTTCGCGCGCGTTACATTCTATGAGCCAACACCTATCTGCTCGTAGGTCGCCGTGCACAAAGAGCACACCGCATAAACTTCACCACTGACGAGTTCCTTTCAGCGATTCTCACAATGATCTGACCGCATCTCTTGACAGCCCGGATCGTGTGTCGCCACGCCAACGCTCCGTAGTCGTCTTGTGTATCGTGAACATCAGCGCATCGATTGCGAAAAAGGAGACGGTGTAATACATGTGGCTGATCGCTAGACAATGTGGGCGCGAGCGTGAACAGGCTCATGCCGCTGCTGTGCCGGCAGCGGCTCTCGAAAGCGCTTTCCTGGACGGCGCCAACGTCGCCCCTGTGGCATCCCCGCGGTTCTCCTTTTCTTGACGCGCAGACTGCCTGGTGGCGTGCCGTTCGACGATCGAGACGCCGTCTCTGAACCTCGCTCTGAAGAGGACATTGGCGTTGGCAAACAGACCCTCCGTGTGGGATGAAAGAGAATGCGTGTCAGTTTCGTGTCGCGGCGATGCGCCCGCAGTCGCAATACTCATTTGAGAGAGACAACGATGAACTGGGAGCCCGAAAAACGTCTGCCAAAGAGTTGTCCCAGATGCTGCGTGTGCGAAAGGTCGAGGGCAGCGTCGACTTCGTCCAGGATGTACATTGGCGCGGGCTTGAATTGCAACAACGACATGATGAGCGAGAGTGCAATGAGGGATCTGCGGACGGCCATGGGCCGTGGGTATTCAGCACGCAAGGTCTAACATCCAGCTTCAACGCCTCTCTTACCTCTGTCCACCGCTCAGCTCGGTCAAGCTCTGCTTCCAGACTTGACCCAGCCTAACCTTGACTTCGAGTCCTTGCGTAATGTCCATGCCTTCAGGCGGTTGCAGCTTTGCGTAATTGCCCGGCAAGAGCTCGTTGAAAATTTCGCCAAAGTCGCCATTGACCTTTTCCCACGTGGTCTGCAGCGCGTCGCGCTTGTATCGATCCAGCTCCGCAATCGTCTCTTCGATCTTGGATTGATCTTTTTGCACCGTCGACATCATCGTCTTGAGCTCCGTCTCCTTTTTCTCGACGCTGTGGTTGCAGCAAACGTCAATCGCGTCGGCTCTGGTGTACGCAAACACCGCCACCAGCACATAACTCACGAGTCGATCATGTTCAGAACCTTTGGGTTGACGCGCTTCTTCATGCCGCTTTGCTGCTCTTCGAGTTTCTTGCAAGTCCGCTTGACCTCGTTCATATTGTGCTTGCCAAAGTCGTACGCTGTGCCGGCTTTGCCAAAGTGACTGCGCGCGGGGTGCGTGCGAGATACATGTGCTCAGCGCGGTGGACCTCATCAGGTGCTCGGCCTTCCAAACTCACTCTGCTTCATCAAGGATCCACTCGAATTGCACCTCCAGCTGCTTGATCGTCTTTTCCAGTCCAGCACACTCCCCAGTGAGCTTTTCGATCTCGTGCTTGAGTCGCTTATCGTCCAGCTCCGAATCGGCAATTTGCTGACGCTTGACCTTGGCAGCTTCCCGCAGACTGTCGAGCTCTTCGTCATAGCCGGTCAGCATGCTCTTCTCTGCTGCCACCTTGGCCTCCAACGAGTCTGCCTCGGTCTGCGCGACAGAAACACGTCAGCGCGATGCGGCGGCAATATCGACGGGACAGTGACGCACCTGCAAGTCCCTTAACGCAGCCTGCATGCCAGACAGTTCCGACTTGCTTCTCTGAAGCTGCGCGCTCGCCTCGTCGAGAGACTTTTCGGCATTTTGCACCTCCAAGGCGGCCTGCTCCAACTCCAATTCGAGAGTCCGCACTTCGCTTTGGCGGACCTTGACATCGGTGCCATTCTTTTGCACGCTCGCTCTCCGCTTCTTGATATCTGCTTTGAGTTGATCCAACTTGCTATCCTTGTTCCTTTCAAACTCGCCCATCTCCTTTTCCAGCCGCTTTGCTTCAGCGCTCGCCGTCTGTTGCTTCGTCTTGGCCGCTTCTATGCTCTGGCGCAACCCGGCAATCCCCTTTTTGAGAGCATCCACTTCCGTAATGATTCGCGTGGCGTTGCTATTCTGCATCCTGCCCTCGAGAAGTTGCACGGCGTGCTGCTGAAGGTCTAGCTCCCGCTTCAATCTCGAATACGACGCCAATTGATCTTGTGCTGCCTTCTTCTCCCCGTCAATACGCGCGAGCTCACGTTTGACATCCTTCAGCTCCCGATCGACAGCATTCAGCTCCTGCATCTTGACGAGCAAGCCGCCCGACTGAGGTTTGCTTCCGCCGGACAATGTGCCCGCCGGATCGTACACGTCGCCATCGAGCGTGACGCTCTTCATCTTGACCGCGTCATCGAAGGTGACCCTTTTGGCGGTATCCGCATCCTCGCAGATAAGAGTATTGCCAAACACGTAGGCCATCGCTGCCGAGACTTGCTCCTCGTAGCCGATGAGATGCAGGGCCAATTCGACTTTTCCGGGAGACAGCTTTTGAGCGGCGCCGATGCGTTGAGAAGCGGCAATTGTATTGCTGATCTTGTTTAGCGGAATCAGCGTGACGCGCTTCTTGAGCTGACCCTTGGCCAGCAATTGCGAGCCCACCTTTTCGTCTTCGACGACAACATTGTACAGCCTGCCGCCAGCGCAAACTTCCAGCGCGGTAGAGTATTTATGCTTGTTCTCGTCCAGATCAACAAGACTCGCAACAAGCCCCTTGACCCTGTTCCGATCAAAATTGGGCTCCGGATCGGCATAGCTGAAATCTGTGCCCGCCAAGCGCGACTTGAGTCGATCCCTCTGCTCGTACAGCGCAGACAGGCGCGAAGTGAGCGTTGACTTGCTGTTTGCCCGAGATTGCTCTTTTTCTTCATCCCAGCCGAGAGCAGCGAGCTTGTCGGAGAGCTTCGCAGCGGTAGATCTCGCCGTCTCAAGCTCCTCGATCAGGCTTGCGCCTTCCTTTTCGGCCTTTTTCGCCAGCGGCTCCTTGCTTTTGCACTCCTTTTCCAAGTGTCCGATGCGCAGCTTGGCTTGTTCGATCTCGGTGCCCAGCGCAGCTTCTTGCTCTCTAGCATCGGCGAGCTGGCCCATATAGCCCCCCTGCTTGGCGCCATCGCTGGCCTTGGACCCCATACCGGTCAGCAAGGTCTGCAGCAGCTCGTCTTGCCTCTCCAATGCGGCGACCTCCTCGTCAAAGGTAGCCTTGAGGGTGGCAAAGCTACCAGACACGCTTTCCAGTGCGCCCGCCTTTTCCGCGTGCGATTTGCGCAGCGCGTCCAAGCTGTCCCGATTCTGGGCCACACTCTTCGCCTCTTCATCCACGCTCGCGACCTTGAAATCGAGCTGGGTCCTGTCCTTGACGAGTTGATGCGCCATAGCCTTGGACCTTTCCACCAATGCTTGCATCTTGCCTCCCTTGGTGAGTTCGTTTTCGCGCCTCATTTCGATGCCCTCCAACTCTTTTTCTATGCCGGCGATGTGCTTGCGCAGGGCGTCGACATTTGCCTGTTGCACCTCGACTTGCCGCCTGCGCTCAGACAGTGCAGACGTCTTTTCCTCGCACCTCGCTCTGAGGGACTGCCATTCGTGCGCTTTGGCTAGACGCGTCAATCTCTCCAGCTCGGATGTCGCACGCTGATATTCCAAAAATGAGCGCTTCTCCTCACGCAGCTTGTCCAGCTTGGGCGTAATCTCTTCCGTGAGGATCTAAATAGAGCGACAGTGTCAGCATATATGCGCTGGGCGACGTGACCACGCGTACTCACCGACGTAATCTCCTTCACCTTTTGCTCCTTCTTTGTGATGGTTTTGATGGCCTTTTCCTTGCGGTCCTCAAACATGCGCGTGCCAGCAGCCTCCTCCATCATGCTGAGAATCTCTTGGGGCTTCATGTTGAGTACTTTGGTGATCTTGCCCTGCATGATGAGAAAGTTCGGATTGTTGATGTTGAGCTGAACGCTCTGAAACATGTTCTGCACGGCCTGCTGCGTTGCCTTTTGACCGTTGATCATGTACTTGGACAGTCCACCCATGGCAATCTGCCGAGTGACGACAATCTCGTTGGCATTCTCAAACGCTACAGGCGACTGCGAGCGATTGGTATTGTCGAAATTGATGCTAACGGATGCTCGAGTAACACCCGCTTGACCGCGCTTGTAGATGAGATCCTGCAGGTTGGTGGCGCGCACGGCAGACAGATTGGTGATGCCAAGTACAAAGCAAATGGCGTCGAGGATGTTACTCTTGCCGCTTCCATTGAGACCTGTAATGGCGTTAAAGGAAGG
Organism: Ceraceosorus guamensis; assembly: GCF_003144195.1. Classification (NCBI taxonomy): domain Eukaryota; kingdom Fungi; phylum Basidiomycota; class Exobasidiomycetes; order Ceraceosorales; family Ceraceosoraceae; genus Ceraceosorus; species Ceraceosorus guamensis. The sequence goes on along the minus strand of NW_020290218.1, from coordinate 405 downwards.
GTCAAAGTCTTTGATGTTGGTGCGCACCGGGTAGCTGTAGGGCGGGCGCGAGGGGTGATCAGCCAAGCGATGAGAGTGTATGCGCTTCGTGTCTCTCGCTCTCTCTCTCTCTCTCTCTCTCTCTCTCTCTCTCTCTCTCTCTCTCTCTCTCTCTGCCCTCACCTCTTGAAGCCATCGATGGTGACCTCCTTGATGCGCATACTGGGCGATCAAGCGAGGCGGATGTGTCCGTATCAGCGTTAGGGTGTGCACCTCTCGCACGGAGGTGAGTGCGGTGATGTCGCGTCTGGATGGTCCTCCGGTTGCGGACGATGGCAAGGTGAGCGCGATATCGACGACGATGGAGCAATTTGGTTTTTGGTGTGGCCGTGAGCGTGCGTGAGCGTGTGTGTGTGTGTGTGGGGG
>NW_020290217.1:0-5758 GCF_003144195.1 Ceraceosorus guamensis | reverse complement strand
GCCGGCTTCTCTGCCCCTTATCTTGACGATTCTCATTGTTCACTTCGCTTCCTTCTCACAGCCCCATCCCCACTCCGCACCCGATCTTTCATGCGCGCCAATCTGCAAACGCCAGCATGTCTTTGCCCCCCTTTTTACCGCGTCACGAAAGAGAAAGAGTTTTTTTTTTTTTTTTTTTTTTGGCAGCACGCTCAGATCCAAATGTGTGCGCACACTTCCCCGTTTGTGATTGCCAAGGGTGCTCCATCATTTCACAAAACGTGCTTTGCGCGCCACTCTCCGTCACACATCTCTAGAAATGTTCCCCCCTCCCCGCCGCACAAAGCGACGTGCCACAGCCACGCTCTTGTCAAAGGCATCGAGTTGCACGTGGGCCCGATGCCAGCGCAGAGCTTTGTTTCTCACCAACGACCAAGGCACACGCCGACCAGGCCAATACTAGGAGAATATGGGATTCGCAACGCATTTTCGAGAGCTAGCGGTCAGCGGCGCACCATTCTTCCTCTGCCATGAGCGCGGACGCCTCCGTCCAGACTAGGCTTGACCAGGTCTGATCTGAGCCTCGAGCGGTTGTTCCGTAGCTCTGCTGCCCGCATGTCCAGCCACATCGCCAGCTTGTTCTTGCTCAGCAGTAGGTTTGAGCTCCGAAGACAGTCCATCCGTCCTCACTGCCCAGCCATAACCTCCACCTGGCGCGCCTGGCACATCCCCTGGGCCATCGTAGTGCACTATGAAGCAAAAGATTGGGCAGGGTAAGTGGAGGACGGCAAAGCAACTCGCATCCCCCCACCCACACTCACGCTTGGTCGCGTCGTAATTTGCGATAAACTCCCAGCCATTCTCTCGCACGTGGTACAGATTGATGCTGTTGCCCGAGTAGGCATCTACGTGGCGACAAGAGCAAGAGGGGACAGAGTGAGTTGGATCAACCCACGCCGAGCCCCTCGCACGAGCATACACCGCGCGATATGCGAGCAAGGGAACAAAGATGCTCACCTCTATGAGCAGCAGCGTAGATGCTCCTCCTGCCCAACTCTTGAGCTTCGTCATCCTCCAAATCCCACCTGTATAGCTGATCCAAGACACCGTATGCAAACGTGCTGCCTGACCCTACCGAGAATACGTCTCCCTTCAAACGAGAGCCCTCAGAGTCGACGTAAAAAAGAGCAGGCCCCTGTGTGCGTGCACGAGGATCGCGCATGAAGTCAGTACGATTCAGCTAGAGGCGCACGAGCGGGAATGATGCACTCACCGTCTTATCCCATCCGCAGATCATCGTGCCCATACTCAAACCCATGCCTTTGTAGCCATACACCAGGTTGGACAGGTACTTGGAAGCGGCAGCTACGCTGATCCTCTCCTTGTTCCTCAACTCGTGTAATCTGCACTGAATGCCCAGGTACGTCTCCCAGTACTGACAGTCTGAGTGTGCAAAGGGGTGGTGGGCAACGGGCAAGAGTGGCGCATCAGTCGCGGTGCCTTGCCATCATCTGGGAAGGAACGGCAGCGGAGACTTACCTGCAGCTCCACCGGCCATGGTGCCCAACAAGTAAGGATTGATCTCGATCACCTTCTTGACTGTACCCGATGCGATGTAGCTGGCCAAGTATAGGCAGTACAATGTCGACAGGTCAGCACACTTCGACAAAGATTGGAGTGGGAAGACGAGAGGAAGGGCCAAGACTCACCTACCTGCCGTAGCTCGACTGTCGACAGCTACGATGATGCCTCCCTTGAAGCGGAAGGCGAGCGTGGTGGTACCGTGGTTCAATTTGATTCTAGCTTGAGGATTGGTAGAGTCCACATCGGTATATGCGGACAAGAACCTCGCGGGCTGCAATTGGCCACGCATTCCGAGCTCACATCAGTAGAATGAAGCTGAAGATCATTTCGCTGCACGTCACTCACATCGCTGGCAGGAAGCGCAAAGCTGTTGACTCCGCTTGATCCCATGCCGTATGATTCCTCATCCTTTACTCCTCCACCTAGCGCCAGACCGGCCTCGGCATGTGAGGGCGAAAAGTTGGAGAGGCAGGCCTCCATCTTGAAATGTTCTGCGCCAAACAGATGGTAAGAGTCGAGTGCTCGATCGATGCGCTTCTCGGTTCGATGCTATTGTGTTTCAAAGTGCGCTTGGATTGTGTGAGGTGATGCAGACGCGAGTGTGGGAGAGATGTCGTAGAGTTGGGGCACAGCATATGCTCGAGAGGTGGTCGTCGCCATGCAGTCAAAAGTGTAAGCGATCTCGTCCTAGGAAACCGCAATGTCCACCGAACGCGCGTCCCCAAGGCAACGCGCTCATGACGCACAACGCACGGGCCGAGCACGAGTCACGTGAGTGAGGCCACCCAAGCAGGTCACGTGATGTGTCTCTGACACCTCAATTTTTGGCGTCTTGTGGTGCATGCAACCTCTTCGCAAAGACGAGCAGGCAAAGGTAGCGAGCGGATAAAAGACGAGTTGGTGCCTAGGATCAGACACGACCTCGACGCAGAGCGACGACGACGATGACGACGACGACGTGGATGTGGGCGTGAAGGAGTCACAAGAGTAGCTTCACCCGATCTCCACCCCCTGAGTGTCCTTGCAGGCAAAATGCTCACCATCGCGCCATCCAGCTCGAGGGGCGTCATCCGCATCGTGTGCCGTTGCCCATGTGCAGAGCAAGCAGGACGACCGAGGAGCCTCTCGTTGGTCGCTCATAGACGATGCCGCCGATCTGATGACTACGCAAAGACACAGGAGCAAAGGTGGTCGAGCATGAATGCCAAGCGAAGGGTGTCGACCAGCGCTGCGAAAAGGGGAGAGGAGGAGGAGATGCAAGAGTCTAGTCGCACCAAGGCGCAGCAGCAGGGCCAGCTTGCGAACAGCCACAGAACAAGGTTGTACCCGACATCGCGCTTCAAACCTTCCTCCAGCAACTCTATTCCCCTCTTTAGCGCGAGCGGTCAAGATGAGGCATCGTTTGCATCATCAAGCACTACGTCCTCCAACTCCGTACACTGGGCCAATGTTCGACGCCAAGACAAGGAGCGCGCTGCAGCACGTCGAGAGGACAGCGGCGGCGGCAAGGGTGGCAGCAAGGGTGCAAGCGCCCACGTAGAAGCGGGGCAGACGGGCGAAGGGGCCTACGCAACGCAAGAGCTCAAGATTCTGGCCTCGGACCTGCACAAGCATTCCAACAATCGAGCATGGACCATGATGTTCAAGACTGCAGAAGAGATGAGGAGACGCGCAAAAGCTTTGCAGCAGCAGGGGCAGCAGCAGATTGCTGATGGTGGCGGTGGAGGAGGCGATGCGGTAGCTGTGCAGTCATCGGCACCCAAACCACCACTTCAAGTCTTCTTGCACCTCATGAGGCAGGTCCCATTTCATGTGGCTCTTGCAGTGCACGACGATATGCGGAGCTACTATCCAGCTTCTATAAGGAGCTTGACCATGCTGCTCATCGCCGCCATCAATCATCAGGCGGGTGAGCGTGAGGTGCGAGGGGTATTGGATAGATTTGCACAGATAGGAGATCGAGAGGGCGCAATGCAGTACGAGGATGAAAGGGAGACAGCAGCTTCCTCGATTCGCCCATTGCTTTCGAGGTGGTACACTCGTCATTGGACACCGGGCGTCTATACCATCCTCTTGACCCATAGCATACACATCGCCAATCTGGAACTGATGCTCAGCATTCTTGGGGCTTTGCCAGCAGCCTTTCAAAGGACGGTCCTGACACCAAAGACGCAATCCAGCATCCTCTTCTTGATTTGCAATCACGAGCTACCACGCTTGGCTAGCGAGCTCGCAAAGTGGTTCTTTGCCATCACGGGAAGAAAAGCAGACGACGCGGGACTCTTTAGGGTGCTGAGGTGTTCTGCCAGACACGGTTGGGTGAGTCGATGGTCCAAGAATATGCGCTTTTTCTCCCTGCTGAACTTTCTTCTCTGACTCTTCTGCACCAGTATCCTGGCGTCCAGTGGACGTACCAGAGGCTTGTCACGGAGGGCAGGCACGGATTGGAAGGCGGCCTGGTGCAGCAGGTGATGTCCACATGTGCTCGAGCGGGAGACGTGACTGTCATCGAGACGGTCATCAACGAGCATCAGCACGAAGGCAAGCTTTCCCTTCCAGCAGAAAGGCACAAACTACTCGAGACCATCAGCGAGAATCATCTTCTTTGGTTGTTCCTCGCTCATTCCCATGCTGCCATCCGAGAGCAGGTGGATGTCGGCGATGATTCGTTGGACCAACGAAATGCGCCCAAAGCGACGTACGACTTTCACGCTGCTTTTGCCACGTTGGCTCGATTCAATTACCTCTCGTATGCTGGACCAAAGCCGGTCGAGCTACTTGCGCTCATCAAGCTCATCTCTACGCCCGAAGCGTGGGCGCAAGCCCACTCCGCATGGATTGAGCAGGGTCGAGCTCAAGTGAGGGAAGGCGATTGCGGAGGAAGCACCACTGCTGGACTCTTTGTGCTGATCGAGAGCGCTAGGAGGCTGCGAATGTATCAGGAAGCTTGGAGCGTTTATCACGAGCGACGACATGTACGAAGAGCGCGAGGTCGATTTGTTGGTGCTTCTGCGCTCGATGCTGCTGCTGCTGCGCAGGACGACGCCACTCAGACGGGGAGCAACACGCGTACGCAGCTCGATGAGAGCGCACAGACGAGCAGTTCGAGCAAATTTTACGCTCTGCCCCCTGCCATTCCTCAAGAAGGTGCGGGACAAGATTGGCCACCGATCCACGCCGAGGTGGAGCACGTTCGGTCTCAAATGCACGTCTCTGCCGATCTAGCATGCTATCACTCCCTCTTGGATCTGTGCATAGATACGCGAGATGCGGATCTAGGAAGAAGCTTGTTGAGGGACATGTCGTGTCAAAGACCTCTTATACGCGGTGACGAGGCCACGTATCAGAGAATGATCAGCCTGGTTACGACTAGGATAGATGATGCTGCGATCGACGAAGCGTTGGATTGGTTAGAAGAGGCGAAAGCGAGAGGTCTTACACCCACCCCTCAGAGCTACAGGCTCGTTTGGAAGAGGTGCTGGAGGAGCGGGGACGATCGCGCAAACGACGTGAAAAAGGAATGGGAAGAGGTGCATGCTCTGCAAAATGTCCAAGAGCTCCAACAGACTCGAGAGATACACTTGTAGATTCGGCGGGCGGGCCGGACGCTGCTCGGCATTCTATCCCTTCCTTCTCAAGAGTGGTCCTACTCGCAACCAATGTCAACGACGTGGGGCACATCGCAATGCAATTCCCCGATTCGCGCTCTGCTTCGTTCCTGTGATCGAGTTGTCGGCTGGCAAATACAGATTTGTCCACGGTGCTGGTTTGGCAAGCAGGGGGTGCTTTGTCAAAGCCTCGCTTCCACAAGGGTCGCCCTCGCTATGGGCCAATGTATCCCTTGGCTACATGACCGAGCGCGAGCGCACCACGCCCCAGAGCTCGCGAGGCTAAGCAGCCTCTTCACGCCCGAGGCAACTCGCTCCTCTCTGCTCTTCCCGTCGCAGGATAATAAGTGGTCCATCCAAAGCTGCTTCCTCTAAAGCTAGAAGGATTGAAAACGTGACAACCTTCGTATGTCAATTCGTACCTATCAAACTTGTCGGCCAAGACGAGCTGAATGGCGCAAGCCGAGGAAGAGGGCGGGACAGCCCCAAAAGAAAGAGAGAGAGAGAGAGAGAGAGAGAGAGAGAGAGAGAGAGAGAGAGAGAGAGAGAGAGAGAGAGAGAGAGAGAGAGAGAGAGAGAGAGAGAGA
>NW_020290216.1:0-5943 GCF_003144195.1 Ceraceosorus guamensis | reverse complement strand
GAAAGGGGGGGCACGCGCGCATGCACGCTTTGTCGAGCTGATGAGTCAGATGCTCGGCAAAGGCGAGGCGAGAGGAGATGCTCTTCGGTCAGATGCGGAGGTCCCCGTTAGGTTACGGACTGTAAAGCAGCACTTGTCGGTCAGCCCAACCCAACCCAGCCAGCAGCAGCAGCTTTAGGGTCTTCTTCTGCGCATTCAATTAACCTCCTGCTTCTTCTGGCAGCAGACGGGATTTATTTTTTTTTTCTTTTGGGCGAGCCTGGCTGGCTGGCTGGCTGTGGCTTGCTTGATTGCGCGCGCGCGCGCGAGCCTCGTCTTCTTAATTCTTTTTTTGATTGGCCGACATGCTGACCCATCCTCGCTCCGCCTTTGGCTAGCGGCGCGCGGGCAGCGAGTCAAGAGTCGAGTCGAGTCGAGTCGAGTCGAGTCGGTCGAGCCTTTTTTTGCAATGCACGCACGGCACGCACGCACGCATGCATGCAAGCAAGCAAGCACGCCGCGCAGACGCGATCACGCCATCGCTCGCTCATCGGCGAACAAAAGCTGCTTGCTGCTTGCTGCTCTGATTCTCGTGCGAGAAGGGCTGAATGGTTGCCTGGACCACGTGGTCACCTGTCCTGTAGCAACCCGCGCGTGCATGCAATCAAAATGGAGCAAGATTATTTTTTGAAATTCGCGCGTCGCACATGTCCGTCGCATATCCAACAACTCGTCTCGTCTAGCATCCAGCAGTCACCTCACCCCTCACCTCACCCCACCTACCTCACCCCACCTCACCTCACCCCACCTCACCTCACCTCACCTCACCTCACCTCACCTCACCGACCCCGCTCACCACCTCTCACCCCTGCTTACCCCCTCAACACTCGAAACAGGTGAGTCGAATCGGATCATCCAGCTCTCGTACCCGCAAGCAACACGTCCCCCCCCCGCGCACATTCCAAAAGATGAGCATCATCTTCCTTTCCCCGTCCTACACGACCATGACGAGACGCAAAGGACACGCTCGATCGCTGTCGAGCAAATAAACTACAATTTCTTTTGTGCATGCCAGCACATCTTTGACTGATGGATTTGTTGCGCCGGAAAGGGGCGATGGCGATGGAGCCCTCGTGTGCTTCCTCTCCCCCCCCCCCCCCCCCCCCCCCCCCCCACATTGCGAACGCTTTGCAAACGTAACGACGGAAGCGTGAGAAATCTGACAATCGTCTTCTTTTTCCTGCCTCTCGGTCGCTCTAGTCCACTCGAGAATGACACACCACCCCTCTTTCTGTGAGTATTGCAGTTCAAGCGCTTCGCACACATTCCCGCCTGCGCCGCCGCCGCCGCCGCCGCCGCCGCGCCATCCGACGATGATACTCTTGGTATCCAGCCAAAATTCGCAGTTTCCACTCTAGGGCCCTTTTTCCCAAAGCATCTCCCCTTCGTAGAGGGGGAGATGGGGCAATAGTGCTCCTCCCACGATGGATCAAGCAAGAGAAATCTAACCGAGCTTTTGCAGCCCACGTTCCTTTTTGGACGGGTCCTCCAGCTCGAACCCTCTCGCAATGAGAGTGCTGGTGGGACCAGCGGTCGCGCTTACCTGATTTCGTTTGTATTGCTTGATTCGAGAGTCGTAGCCGCCTTGGTCCAGTGAGGGCTCACACGACCTTCCTTGGAAGTCTGAGGATATATGCGCGGCAGGCAAGCAGTCAGGCAGGTCGGGAGGATGAGGCTCGAGGATCGAGGATCGAGGCTCGAGTGCTCAAGTCGTCAGCCTGACGCTCGCTGACACTCCTCACTGCCCTCTTCTTTATCCCACTCCGACCGCACACCGCATACAGCCGCTCCACACACGAATGTATCAAGAGACGAAATAGCATGCAGTGATGAGAGCAAAAAGAGGGGTGACTAAATGTATGCGTGCGTGAAGAAGGGACGTCATGACCACGTCTGGGCATCTGCGCTACTGCCGACTGCTAGGCATCATGCTGCTTGCCCAAGCTCCAAAAGCCGGCTGCTGCTGCTGCTGCTGCTGTTGTTGTTGTTGTTGAAATGGCGCATGCTGCTGGGTATACGATTGCTGCAAGAATGGCGAAGCAGGTGACTGCTGTTGTTGAAAGAAGGGCGAAGCGCTAAAAGATTGTTGAGGAGAGGCGGGAGATGTCATCATTCCCACTCCGCCCGCACCCGTGCCCGCGCCAAACGCTTGTTGTTGATGCATCGGCGACGACATTCCCATTCCGCTCGCACCGAACGCTTGTTGTCCCATCATGCTAGCTTGGTAAGCTCCCGTCTGCTGCTGCTGCTGCTGCTGCTGCTGCTGCTGAGAGAAGAACGGATTGGCAGACTGCGCACCTGCGCTGACGCTGCGCACATTAGGTCCAAAAGCCTGAGCACCGAGATTTGAAAAGTCGTACGTCTGAGCATGCACAGGTGCGTGATGAGGAGGAGGAGCAGCAGCAGCAGCTGCTGCTGCTGCTGCTGCGTAGCCCATGCCCGCTGCTCCCGTCCACGTGCCGTTCATGCCTAGCGGACTAGAGGGATAAGCAGCTGCTTGAGCTTGCATGGCTGCCCAGGGGTTCATCTGTAGAGGAGGTTGAGCCGTCTGCGCTGGACCTTCCTGCAACGAGATCAGATCGTCAAAGACGCTCGAGCGGGATGACGTGCTAGGTGCTGATGAGGGCGTCGTTGTTGTTGAAGCGGATGTGGACGCAAATGATGCAGAACCTGCTGCTGCTGCATGACCGCCATGGTTCATGAGCGCTGCGCTGGAAGATGCTCGTGGTGGTGCTCCACCAGGTACGGTCAAGCCGGAACTGCGCGTCGGAAGCGCAGGTGGAGGCGAGGTGGGCTTGGCTGAGCTGGCAACGTTGCTATGCTGAGGTATCGGAGCGGTTCTGCTTCGCTCGATGGACGGACCCGCAGATGGAGCTGAAGGAGGAGCGGATGTTGGTGCGGTGGCGCTATGAGCTGGCGAAGGGGAGCGAGCTCGGAAAGGTGAAGGTGGTGGTCGCAAAGCAGATGCATCCTTTTGAGGAACCGGCGGCGGTTTGCGCTCCATAAAGACGCCCTGATACTTTTTCACGATGAATCTTTCAAGCTCACTGGATTGCAGGAGACAGTCGGGAATGGTGATGAGCCGAGCTAGCTCGATTTGGCATACCGTGGCGCATCACTCCCCAAACTAACCTGTGCCTCTCGCTCTCTTCCACATTTGCAGGCGGTCTATTCCGCTTCTCGTCTGGATTCCACTTGGCATTGCTGCGTGTATTTCCCACCTCTTTCATGCGATCCACTTGCTCCCTAGTCCAAGTGTCCAGCGTGAGCGATTTGACCTTGGTGATGTGGCTGAATGCGAATGCGGGTGCGGGTGCGGGTGCGGGTGCAGCAGTCAGCAGCTCTGAAAGAAGGCGTGCGCGAGCCAGGCTCTTCTCTGCACTCCCAACACGCGCCCGCTCTCCATCTTGCGCCCATCGCAACCACTCACGTTCCCAGCTTTCGATGCACGCCAGCACACTGTACGCATATAAAGATGCCCAAGTTCCAACTTGCCCATCGAGGAGATCTGCCCCCGCAATCTGCGCACTGATCATTTCCAGGTTCCCTAAGCAGCTGCACCAATTGTCTAGCATGACGTTCCGCTGCCGCTTTCGTGTTCATGATGAGGGGTGCGCGCTTACAGGAAAGCCAAAGAATGTTGAAGCTGCGAGCGAGAGTGATGTGATGGAGAGAAGCGGGAGCAAGCGTTTGGGGGTTGTGCGTTCGGGTGTAGTGAAATGGGACGCACGCACGCACGCACGCAACTGTTGCGGGCATCGTCCTGACCGCTGATGCGACATCGAGCCGGCGGCGAACCTCGCATCGCGCAATCACGTGTCGAAGCGCGCGCTGCTGAACGCCGCGTACGAGATACGCGCGCGCGCGATACCCAAGTTCAAACTCCACGCGCAAGCGCGCCCAGCGCAAAGGAGGTGCTAATTAAGCTGCAGCTATGCTAACCCATGCCCATGCCCATGCACCTCCCAGATACTCGCCCTTGCCTTCACTCCCCCACACCCGTCCACCATCCCAGCTGCGCAAGCGCGCTCATCTCCAACATGTTCGCTCAAACGCCTCGTCCTCATTCCCCCATTCGCGCGTCCCGCTCTCCTTCCCCGTCGCGCAAACAGCGACTGGAACCTGGCGGGACCGGCACGACGACGCGAAGACTAGGAGATGGCAAAGTGTCAGAGGGCAAACGATTGTTCGAGGATTTGGCTAGAAGAGCAGGGACGCCCAAAGTCAAGTCGGAGTCCAGCACCAGTACCAGCGCCAGTACCAGCTTGAAGGGTGCTGGGATGTTGGGCGACAAGACCAACAGGGGTGGCAGGAGCAGCAGCAAGGATGGCGAAGAGCAGGGAGGATCGCCTTCGAAGAGCAGGTCGGCAAGTCCTACGAAGCTTGGCGCCAGCAGCAATACAACGATTCGCGCGCTGCAGACTCCGGCCAAATCTAGCAACCAGAGCAACAGCAACAGCACGACAGTCTTTGAAACACCAGCGGCGCAGACTGGTAAAGCGGGTGCAGCGAGAGCGCGCATGGCAGAAGCTTTGGAAGCTCGTCAACCGATCAAGGAAGTGGAGGAGGAGGAGGAGGAGGGGGGAAGCATCGCTGCTAAGCAGTCCGCCTTTGCTTGGCCAGCGGATGATGCGCCAGATGACGCTTGGCCAGAGATCGAGTACATGCCTGCGCCCGTCGAGAGTGGGTATGGCAATGCTGCGCATGTGTTCTCAATTCTCAATTTTCAACCGCTGATGAACCTCTCACCACACACCCATACCCTCCAGTTGCCCATTCGCTACCTTTTGAGCTGGACGGACTTCCTAGAGCAGATGAGCTTGCTCGCAGTCTATGCAGCATGCGATTTGGCGGATTCGTGCGCGAGGTGGAGCTAGAGGATGCGCGCAATCTCGCTTTGTTGCAGGATCAAGAGGCGCCCTGGCTAGTGCCTACTCGCAAAAGCAAAATGTCCGAGCAAGACTTGCCATGGCCTAATCGAAAGCTTGCTGCTGCGAATCTGCCCAAACCCGCACCCAAACAGACGACGATCGCGATTCGTTCGGCGCGAGCATCCAGGAGCAATGCGGGCGCTTCCTCCAGCTCAAAGGTGAAGGAGGCGAGCAACGCGACGGCGCGTACCGCTTCGAATGCATCAAAATTGATAACCACAAAGGGTTTGGTGTCAAGAGGTGCCTCATTGACGACGAAGCCGACGACGACGACGGCGGTCGTCGCATCTTTACGCACAAGCTCCATCACTCCTCGAGCAGCGCCGACAAAGGGTATGAGCTTGGGCAAATTTTCCGCACCCTCCTCTCGACATGCAGCAAACGTGCCGTCGCCCTGCAAACCTGCACCGAGAGAGGAACAAAATCGTCCAGACGAAGCTTTGCATGCTGATTTGAGCGACTTTATGAACGATCAGCATGCGCGGTGGGTGGATGAAAAGTTGCGAGAGACGAGCATGAATGCGCAAGAGGGCTTGTTGGAGGTGTAGGGGGGGAGGCGGGGAGGAGGAGGAGCAGGCCTGCACATCCAGAGCAGGTGTGAGTCAACATGGCTAGCGCGTTGGCGGTGGTGGCGACCGTATTTGCGTCTGCGTCTGCGAGGCGAGCGCGAACGGTCATTTGCCTCGCACCGCACACCTCTCCCTCCCTCAACGCAACGCTGACACTCCTGACCGATCATTGTGACGAGCAAGCCGGTCATCATTTACAGCCAACACACACACACACACACACACACACACACACACACACACACACACACACACATACACCCACATCAAAGATTCAAACACCCACATCAAAGATTCAAGCACGCCCATTCAACATCCCCAGCACATGTCATCCCAATTCCCTCATCGCACGCTTCAATCGTGAATGCATCCTTTGGGAAAGAGAGAGAGAGAGAGAGAGAGAT
>NW_020290215.1:0-6138 GCF_003144195.1 Ceraceosorus guamensis | reverse complement strand
CCCCCCCCCCCAACGATCGCCGCGGCATCAGCGAGCAGCAGCCGGCCGCGGCCATGGCAGGCGCACCTATAGCTCGGCGGTCGATCGCCGCATGCATCGTCCTTGCAATGAATGGTTTGCGCGCGGTCTGGCATGTTTTTACATACATACACTCAAGACCCGCAGTGGGTGAGGCTATTGTAACAACTTACCGATGCTGGCATGGCATGCTCCCACCGTGCGGTACGCAGCATCTTCTCCCGCCTTTCACGCACAACACCAAGGCAAGGCAGACAGCAGCAGCGACCACGGGAGGGAGGGAGATGAGATGCAGCTGCGCTGCGCTGCGCTATAGACTGCTGCGAAGTGCAAGCTTTCCCAATCACGCGCTTGCTTGCAGCATATGCGCATATATGTGTACAGTATCATCGCGGGCAACAGCTGCAGCTACGCAGTCACGAGTTACATGCAGCTGTGCGCCCTAGCTGGCGCCAGCATCGCGTCAAAGAAGTCGTGAGTAGCTTTGAAAGATTGACAGGCGGGCGGGCAGCACAGAGCGCGCCACGGCACCCATCGATCCTATATACATTGGAGCTCATTACGCAAAAAAAAAGGGCGGCCGCTCGCTGCATGCTTGCTGATCAAGTGCCTCGAACGAGCAGATAGTAAAGTACGATTTCCTCTCCCCCCGCCTTTGCCCCACACTCCATCGTCTCATTCACGCATGCACCCTTTCACACGCACAAGCACAAAGCGCAAGCACACGCACACGCACGCACACGCACACGCACATCACGCAGACGCCAGAGCTGCCGCGCGGCGCACCGTTCTTCTTGCGCCAGCACCAGATCCGATCCACCTTTTCGCTCGCTCGCCCGCCCGCCCGCCCGCCCGCCCGCCTCTCGCTCGCCCCATCACTCAGTCTCTTCCCCCCCGCTAGTCCCTTTCTCCAAGCCACTTCTTGCATAAGTGTGCTTCTTGCGCGCAACACAACGACCCACTCTCTTCCCCACACTCGTGACTCCACCTATACTGCACGCACACCCGCGCAAACGCCCTTCCGCCTATACCGCTCCCCCCCGCACTGGTCGCCGGCCGCCGTTTGCTGACTGCTTGCTGCCGCTCAGCATATAGCGTCTTGCCCTGCCTGTCTCTCCTGCGCTGCCGCGCTGCTGCCGACATCTCTTGCGACTCGCGAACATCTCTGCTGCTTCTGTTGCTCCCGCTCCGCTCCACCAATTCTTCTCTCTCTCTCTCTCTCTCCCCACACCGCGCTCCTTGTCAAGATGTCGGAGAAGAAGCCATCAAGAAAGTCCATCCTGAGCTCCATCGGGTCCAAGAAGCAGCACCAGAAGCAGGAGGCTGCTGCTGCTGCTCAGGCCGCTCAGGCTGCTCAAAGCGCAGGTCCGACGGCAGCCCAGAAGAATGAGTCTTTGAACAACAGCAACGGCGATCATGGAGCGTCCAACGGAGCTTCAGATGCAGCGAGATACCGCGTGAGTCGTCAGAGCAGTCTGGCACCCGGCAATCGCAGCGGTGGTGGTGTCAGCACGGGTACGGGCAGGCGAATCGGTGTCAGCGGCAGAGCAGATGCGAGCGGTGGTGGTGGTGGTGGTGGTGGTCGCGGTGGCGGCGGCGAGGTGGCGAGTGAAAGTCCGACGATGAGCAATGCGGCATCGGCATCCAGATCCAACTCTCCGCTGGCTCAGCAACGATACAGGGCGCATTCAGGCGCTTCCAGCGGCATGTTGAGCAGCGGTCGTGCCAGCGTTCGAAGCAGCGTGCGCTTTGATTGCAACGACGACGATGCTGCTGCCCTCGTCGCAGGAGCATCGAGCAGCAGGAGTCGACATGCCAGTCTAGGCGCACGCTCTGCTCTGAGCATCGGCTCTACGGGCTATGCAGCTGCTGCCATCGCAGAGGCGGAAAGGGAAGAGTCTGCAAAGTTTTATGCGGACAAGGCTAGAAAGAAGCGCACTTCTGTGCTTTGGCAGAAGGACGATGACGATGCTGGTCTGCACAGGGGAGACACTGTTCGCAGGACCACGTTCAACAAGCCTCGAGGAAGCGCCGCTGCTGCTGCCGCTGCTGCTGTCAGTCCCAACGCTACCCTTGTGGGTGGCGCTGACCGCGTCAGAAGCTTCCCAGCCTTGCCTCGTTTTGGCGACGATGTCGAGAAGGGAGCTTCAAGGGGACAGCCTGCTGATCTCGGCCAGTCCCACAAGGACAATGAAGATGCTCAAGAGTTGGCTGATGCTCAAGTCGAGCAGCGCGTGCGTAGCGATGAGAAGCTTGTCGGAACGGACGCTCGTGAAGCGCCAGCAGACAAGACTCAAGAGGACACTAGCGCACGCGTGCGTGCAGACTCTCGCAACGCGGAGCAGCGCCCCACCTCTCCTGCCCGAGAGTCGATCGAGCAGTCTCTGCCTGGTGGATTCAACTTCTTTGGCATGTTTGGCAAGGGAGACGACACGCCAGAACAGTCTGTACGTCACCAGTGAAGATTTGATGGCAGCTTCTGCTGGACAGGTCACTGCTTTGCTGCGGCTACGCTCTCATCCTTGCCATCGACGTCCCATCGCTGACTGTCCGCTTCCCTCTCCACGTAACACAGGACGATGTGCTCAAGGGCGACAACAACAAGGCGGCGCAGGACGATGAGCATGACCCTGATGTCCCCGACGACGCGGACGCGAATGCGGCTCTGCAAGAGGCAGAAGAGGATTACGGCGCTCCTCTAGGACCCAGCAAAGACGCAGCTGCTTTGATCGAAGAGGAGGAGAGGGCGAACGCTGCGGCCAAAAAGAGCTCAACACCTGCCCACAAGCGAGGATCCAAGCGCGCTGACAAGGTGGATCTGCTCACGCCTGTGCAGCGCCACTATCTCCTGAAAGCGCTCGTGTCCACAGAAATGCAGCTCGAATGGAGCGAGCTGGAGAAGCTGGGTGCTCTTACCCAGTACGGCTACCCATTCTCTCCCACGCGACCCAAGCTCAAGCGCGTGCAAAAGGATCTGGACATGGACAGCGAGTTTGCCAAGGGCGAGTTCGCCGCTGCAGCTGACGATCCCTATGCCGATGAAGATCAGGCGCGCCGAGCAGAGAATATCGCCGAGCCTCTGATGCTCCGACACATGTTCCAAGTCTTTTTGAAGCCTTTTCCTGGTCTCAAGGAGGCGCCGCTCAAGTACTGGCAGAAGCGGATTCAGCCCTACTTTGACGAGACTGCTGCGCGCAACTTTTCCCACTCGACCGAGAGAGCCGAGCTGACCAGTCGACGCTTCTACACGCTCGCATTCACCCGCTACCTCGGAGGTTTCATGGCAAGAGGATTTGGTGTGCGTGGGGAGGGGGAGACAAAGGGTCCTGGAAAGGGAGAATCCGGAAGCGAAAGGTGGGGCGTCGGCAAGCAGTGGGGCAAGGGCACCGTCAAGCGAGGTCTGGACAAGCCTATTCGCATCGACGATGCCCTGATGGACAAGATCGACAGCCTCTTTTCAGGCCCCGAAGGTGATGTGTGGCGTCGAGCACGCAAGGAGACTCATCGCGTGCGCCGAGACTGGCAAGCTTTCAAGGAGCACACAATCGAGAGCGAAGCCGGTCTCGAGGAGACGATGGCGTACTTGCAGGTCAGCAACATCAGAAATCTTCCTCCCAGATAGTGAGTGGTGGCGGATGTCTTCGAAAGCATGCGCGAGCACTGATGAGATTTCTCCTGTTCACACGCCCCAGCCGCAACGCAGAAGAATGGGCTCGCATGCATGCTGCCTACCTCTTCCACAACCTGTTCGTGACGTCGCCTGCGGCCGACTCGATCTTTGGTGTGGTGAAGGGCATCCACGCTCTCTTCCCGTACTGGGGTGCCAGACAGCTCCTAAAGGTCGCAAACGCCGAATCGATGATTTCCGGTATCCTTGGCTTGCTCTTGGCTCGACCAGCGGGTGCAAAGTCGCTCGTCCAACGCGTCTTTACATATGTGCTGGGTAAAGAAGCGACGGCCTTTCAGAAGGACTACATTGTGCCCTTTAGAAAGGAGATCAACGATATCGAGCTGACAAAGAAGATTGAAGAGTACGTCAAGCGTGCAAGCAGACCGGAAGGTCGTGCGATCAGGTCTCGCGCAGAGAGGACCGGCGCGGATGTCCTCACGACGATCCTGCTGCACTCGAGCGGTACGCAATTGAGCTCGCAGAAGCAATCGTACGTCCAGCAATTGGAAAAGTCGTACGCCAAGTCGCCCTACGCGGCGGATGTCAACCTCGCGTACCCTCCCAAAACCCCGGCAGGCAAAGCCCTGGAAGGTCGCGCAGCTGGAAATTGGGGCGTCTCGTCTCAAGAGGCCGACGAGGCTCGCACGTTTGCCCTGCTCAAGCTGCACTTGCGTGTCTGCCTAAAGAAGCGCGATCGCGAGCAAGCCATTCTATTTGCCAGCGGCTCGCTCATCCCCACCATTATCAAGGACTCGCTCCAGCAAGTCTTCTTTCCAGCCATTCGTTCGATCGCATCTGCGGTCGATTTGTCCGAGCGTCTGCACGATCTTCAAAACTTTATCGACGACCTCATCAAGATCAAGAAGAAGGGCGACGATCAGCTGGTCGCTTTCATCGCTTTGGCGGCTCGTCACGAGCAGAGTTTGTACCTGCTCTTCTCTCAGATGCACACCATCATCGATCCGTTCGCAGCCTGGCTGCAGACGGGAGCAGACTACATGGCCATGTCCACCACGGATCCGCTCAACCCTGCCAACCGAAAGGCAAAGAATCTCGAAGTGAACTTGGAAGAGCTTCTGCGCGATGACCGTCTGACGCAAGAGGATGCTGCCAATATCGTCAAGGAGGTGGACGAGCTGGCTCAGTTTGTCAAGTGGCAAAAAGTATGGTACGAATTGGAGATGCGCAAAAACTTTATCCTCGCACGACCTGAAGCAGCTCCGGCGAGCGGGTTGAATGCGGATGACATTCCGAAAGGCTCGATGCGTCAGGAGATTGAGGATGTCGACGCGCTCCTCAAGGAGCTGATGAAGGCGGAAGGCGTGCCCATCGAGCAAGGCGATGTCCGCACCCTTGCGCGTGGTACCGAGAAGGCAGACTTTCCCTGGGCATGGTTCGACAAGCTGGACCCTCTGGGTCAACATATCGTCTCATCTTCTGGCGAGGTGGAGCCGGACTTGTCCTTCAAGCCCCGCGGCACAACGGCTCCGATTCCGGAAATGCTCACACTCAGAAAGCTCATGCCCGCTTTCCAGGATCTGCTTCGCGAAACGCTGCCTAGATGGCAAGATGGAGATGAACGAGGGCCACCTAGGGACGCGGGCCTGCTGGCCCCTCCACGCGCTGGCACCACGGCGGGAGCTTCGACGCCGGCAAACACTGCTCCTCCTTCCGTCGCTGGTGACGGTAAATCCACGACAAAGAGCAAGGGTGGCTTTGGTAGCATGTTCCGCAAGAAGTGAGAAGCGGTGAGCGAGCGGGTCATTCGCCAGTTCTCCCCCACCTGCTTTGGTTCTTTTGGAACATACCACGCGACGCCTTGTCTTTTCCCTACTTTTCTTCTAGTCTCGCTTCCTTTCGCAGCGGCTTTTTTTGCCCTTTCGTTGATCCTTAGCGCACCGCTGCTGCTTGTCCTGCCCCCAAATCACGTTCTGAACGCTATACAGAGCGGACAGAACTTTCGGATCTTCGAATGCATGCTCTCTCTCTCTCTCTCTCGCTCTCGAAAATCGTACGATCTACTACATATACCTCACACCAGCGAGCGCCATGCCATCGCAATGGGGGGAAATCGTTTCCGCTGCGTCGATTTGTCCGCGATTGGCCATTTCTCCATGGCGCCGCATACCGCGTACATACCTTGCTCCGTGTGCGTGTTGCGTGTTGCGTGTGCGTGTGCGTGTGCGTGTGCGTGTTGCGTGTGCGGGTGCGTGTGCGTGTGCGTGTGCGTGTGCGTGTGCGTGTGCGTGTGCGTGTGCGTGTGCGTGTGCGTGTGCGTGTGCGTGTGCGTGTGCGTGTGCGCGCGCCGGGGGTTAGCAGCGCCTGCCTCCGAAAGTCCGATCTGGGCTTACGTGACTGTGGCAATTAAGGTCCAAGCAAGGCGCATATGCTCGTTCAGACCTTTTTGCGTGTGCGTGTGTGCCATTTATGGATTCCGCTCGATTGAGAAC
>NW_020290214.1:0-6855 GCF_003144195.1 Ceraceosorus guamensis | reverse complement strand
TGTACGGATCGATCTTGATGGCCGTCACTTTCAACCCGAGCATCTTCAGCAGCAATCCCGTCGACGAGGCTGGCGTTCGAGAGATGAAGAGGGAGAGCAAGGACTTAGCGCTGTTCAAGCTGGATGGGCTGCCACTGCCATTGCCACTGTCATCGCCACTGTCACTGCCACTCCCACTCCCACTCCCGCTCCCACTGCTACTGCCACTCCCACTCCCACTCCCACTCCCACTCCCACTCCCACTCCCACTCCCACTCCCACTCCCACTCCCGCTCCCGCTCCCACTGCCACTGCCACTGCCACTCCCACTCCCACTCCCACTCCCACTCCCGCCCTCACTCCCAACCCCACTCCGACTGCCCACGATGCTCACCGATGACGCCCTTGCCGATGCCGGAGATGACACCACCAGAGACGACAATGTACTTCATGGCGCGTCGCTTTTGCTACTGGCCGATGGCGATGAGGACGACGACGATGACGATGAGGCTGGACAGTGTCAGTGCTTCTCTGATCTCGCTCGCAGTCCCGCGCCGACACTGAGCGCTGCAGTGAAAGGTGCGCGTGCTGTACGCAGTCGCACCGACTGTCGAGCGTAAGCGTGCAGTCGGAAGAGAGGAGAGGAGAGGAGAGGAGAGCGATGGAGCTTCGTGCGTGCGTGCGTGCGTGCGTGCGAGTTGAGATCGAGTTTCGCGTGAATGGTGGAGCGAAGGCGTACAAGTGCGAGTTGCGAGTTGCGAGTTGCGAGTTGCGAGTTGCAAGTGCAAGTCGTCGATGACGATAGATTTTTTGCTCGTGTGCGGAACGCGTAGTGGACGACGAATTTTGTATGGAATCACGTGAATGTTGGATGGCGAGGCGAATGTGAATGTGAATGTGAATGTGAATGTGAGTGTGAATGTGAATGTGGGTTGGGTGTGAGTTTGAACATGAATGTGAAAATGAATCGAATCAAATGCGAACATGAACACCATCTCCATCTCCACCATCTGCCGACTCGTGACTCGTGACTCGTGACCGCATCCAACTCGTGACTGTTAACTGCGCGTCGTTCGTCGCCGTCGAAAAAATTTGAGTTCGTGCGTCGCGAAGTCGCCAAGTCGCGAGTGTTGGCATGCAGCACGCGCGCGTGCGCATCTCACATATGTACTGCTGCTTGCACGCGTGATGCCTGCCTGCCTGCGCGACGCGTGCATCAGTGCCTCTGCCCTGCTGCTTGCTGCATGCGCGCGCCTGGCCTGCTTGAATTGCGCGGAACATACGCGTCGCGCCAATTTAACTTTGAGCACCACTCCCGGCACGCGTCGTGCGAGTCAGCGAGTGCGAAAGCGAGTGTCGAGGCATACATCTTCGCGACATCACGTACCCCGCGATGCCTGCACCTGCACCTGCACCGCTCACTGGAGCGTTCACGTGCGCGCTGAGGCTCGCAGGCAGGGATGGCAAATAATCACGAATATAATCGCGAATAGCAACACGTAACTGCAGGTCGGCCTTACCAACCTGATGAGGAAGCTCGATCGATGCACAATCACGTGAATGAAGCAACCCTATATATACACACTCACGAGTCACGACTCGACTTGCAGGACAAGCCGTGGTCTGGCTGCAACGCATCCAAATGTACATTTCAGCACGTGTCTGGTCTGTGTGTGACGTGTGGGTGCATGCTGCATGCAAGCACAGCAAGCGACAAAGCAAGGAGCGGAGCGTGTCGCGAATCAAGATTCCGATTTGAGCTACAACAGTATATAGATGCTGTGTTCAAGATCATTAGTGATGCCCCATTCGCGTAAAGGCTTTATAGGCGTACGCCGTGCTGTACCGTTTGCTCAATTACACCGTCACGCGCGCACGCACATCACGCAACTTGGCTTTTTCTAGGTCAAAGGAGAGATGAGGGCCATGCAATCGTGAATCGTGAATCGTGAATCGTGAATCGTGAAGGATCGCCGGCGCATGCTGATCCAGCAGGGCTACACGCACACGCACACGCACACGCCTGCGCCTATACCGCGTATATCCACGCGCGAGCTCTTTGTCGATCGTGAGCCGCGCAGCGCGCACCGCACGCGTCCGGCGGAGCGACCGCGGTGTGGCTTGCGTGTGGCTTGTATAGGTGCATGCAGCTCGCGCGGTTGATCCATGCAGCTGTATGGGCATACATAGATCGATAGTGATATAATAGTCACGAGTCACGCACGACTTCGCGATCACAGACTGCGCCCGCGCAATTCGTCGCTACTTGCTCATCCCCTTTGTCCATCGGGCAGAGACATGCTGCTGCTGCTGCGCTCACCCTCCACTGGCTCAAGATCACCGTCGAGATGCCCATCATGATGGCTCGTCATGCCATGCCACAGCTTCTTCCTTTGAGGCGGTGAGGTAACGAGATGCGACTCGGTCTGCGCAGAAATCGCCAATCTACAGTAAAAGCCCCCGAAGAAGACGCGCGGGAATGATGATGAGCTGGACGCGGAGCAAAGGGAAAAGGAATTGAGCCGCGGTGTTGCACGCTGCTTGCTGATGCTGTCCACATGCTGCTGCACTCAGACTCGCGGGTGCTACGATCGAGTGGCTGGTGAAGTGCGAGCGGCGCAATCAAAAGCTAAATTGCGAGTCAGTCGACGACGCCTTGCGATGCGAATCATTGCTGGATCGTGCGTGATGACCCGCACTGCGCCGACAACAGCAATCGTGAAGATGAGACGGAGATGGATGGATGGATGACATGCAGACACGAGAGCTATTGTCCTCCTCATCCCGGCCGCGCTGGCTGGCTGCTGCTGCTGAACATCCAACACCCGCGGCGTCTGTATTCAACGAGTCTGCGTCCATATACATGCAGTCACAAGTGCACGCAAGGGCCCGCCCAACCCATCAACAAGCTCATCGCGCGATATGTGATCGAGATCAGGCTTGAGCTCATAAATCCCGCGGCCACGCCCTCGCCGAGTCTAGCGCGCACTCACGACTGCCCTCTCGATACCCACCCCGCTGAAAGGAAGGCCATCGCCATCGCCATCGCTATCGCCATCGCCATCGCCATCGCTATCGCCATCGCCATCGCCATCGCCATCGCCATCATCCATCCAATCCTCATCCACGACACGACACGTGTGCGCCACTGTCACTTCGCTGCTCGGCACTTCAAGCATCAATCTTCGGCCCCCCACACTGCACCTCACTACTGTTCATCATGACTCGCACGCACGCTTCGCCCAAGTCGTCGTCATCGACGCAAAAGCATTTAAGAAAGGAATGGAGGGGAAGGAGCGGATCTCTGGATTTCCTTCACAAACCAGATCTGACTAGAATCGCTTGCAACAGCACCGACAGCATTGCAGCAGCAGCAGCAGCAGCAGCAACAACAACATCCACAGGATCGTCATCCTGCATTCCCAGATCACCTAGCTCACCTCGCTTCACCGCATCTCTGCACGCTGCTCAACGTAGGAGGAGATCCTCAGCTGCTCGCCTCGGCTTGACCGTTCACACCCACACCCACACCCACGCGCAGAGTCACACTGCACCTGCCAGTCCCACTGACATTGCCAGTCCGACCGACGAGGCGCAAATGTTCTCCACCATCCTCATCGCTCCAATCTCTTCTCGCGCTGCTCGCGTATCGCCATTTGGTAGTCGCGCTCCTCCTCGACGTCAACGCGAAGACAGCAGCAGCAGCAGCAGCAGCGTCGCAAACAACAAGGACGACGACGACGACGCCATGTCTTGCAACGATTCCTTCACAGGATCTCCACCACCATCCGTAGCTGCATCCGACTCCGCCATGTCGAGCAAGAGCAAGAGCCAGCAGCGCGCATCCAGCAGATCCGCTTCCCCCATGGCGCCAGCTTACGAAGCGCGCACAAGCAAGAGCAAAGTGACCTCTTTCGGCAGCGGCAGCGAAAAGGATGAAAAAAAGAGCGGTGGAATGGGTTACGAGTCGGACGAGGACAGGGGATGGGTACTTCACCTTCTACGCGACGATGAGGAGCGCGGCGATCTGCTGCACTTGCCCCCGTCCTACGACAGCTTGACCAAGGAAGAGCAGGTGAGTTTGACCGATGGATGCAAGCGCGTTGCGATTGCGTCGTCCACGTTGCTGCGCGCGAGCTCGCGCTGACTTGGCTGGGCCGGCGCTCCTCCTCCTTTCCTGCTCTGCTCTGCGATAGCGCGCCAGGCCTATGCTATCCTCGTCTTCCGAAGCCTCTTCTGCCTCTGCTTCTGCGTCCAATTCCAATCCTTCTCGCCCATCCCTGTTGGCGCGCGCCAAGGCGGCTCGCAAGGCCAAACACATGGCCAAGGTGGAAGCAGCTCACGATGCCTGGCAAGCGTACGGCTTGGATACGAGGGCGATGGAGAGGAGCGGTAAGAAGATGCCGCCATTCTTTCTCAACCCGCCAAAGTGCAGCAATGTGGACATGAAAAAGATGCTGAGGGAGCAGGGATTGTGATCTGATTAGACTGATCGGTGGGGTTAGCCCAACGAAACAATGGTCTCTTTTACCGCCCGCAATCGCATTCACGGTGCACCGTCCATCCAATCACACGCTCGAGCTGGACTGGAGCTGTGCCGGATCATTCAATCGTGCTAGCAAGCCACGACAGCCATCGAGCAAGCAAGTCTTTCGCTCATCGCGGCGCTCTCACTGCTAGCTTCTCCTCTTCTCGCGTCAAAAGTTCTCTCGCCGTGCAGCACCAGCAGCAGCACCGCTCCTTTTTCGCACACCCCCCGACCAAAAGAGACTCTCGACCTTCTCATTCTTCGCTCGGAAATCGCTCGTTCGAGACGATAAGCGATTCGATATCTCCCTTCTGATGTTCATGTAGTACCCCGCAGCCACCATCCTCGCCCCTCGCCCTTGCCCCTCTCGAAGTGTACGCGATTCTTGCTAATTCGATCATCATCATCATTCGTGATTGCCAACATCGTCCATCTCGCATCCTTGCTCATATCCTTGCAAGGCGCACTCGCACTCGCACTCGCACTCGCACTCGCACTCGCACTCGCACTCGCACTCGCACGTCAGCCGCAGTGCTCGACCCTTTTCTCGATGCGCCGGGATGGAAAAGTTGCAACGCTTCCGCGAATGCGCTGGCTGGAAACATTTCACATTTGCGTCCGTGCGCACGCTTTTGCTTGCAAAAAGGACTTGCGGAATCTTGCGATTCGCACGCACACCGCAGCCATTGAATGATGCCGCACACCGCAGCCATTGAATGATGCGCTTGCTTGCGCTTGATTTGCGACTTTGAGTGACCTAAGACTCACAACCTGACTGACCCGGACTCAGACTCTCTTTTGTCCATCTCGTACGCGTGCAGCGCGCCGGCGGGGCATACTGCTGGACGCCATGCAGCATGCACGCGCGCGCACCGCGACCGCGGCAGCCGTTGTTTTTTTTGGCCCCCGCCCCCACCCTTTGTCACGTAGGCCACGCGCAGAGCATCAAAGCGCAGAGCGCGCGCGCGCGCGTTTCTTTTGCCTCGCACGGACTGGACTCGCAACCGGCACGGCACGCGCGCACGCCACGGCAAGCGGAAAGAGAAGAGCCGGTGTGCCGGTTGTGCCGCGCGCGCGGTACGTGGTCCAAGAGTCGTCGTGAGTCGGAGCACATCAAAATATGCGGCTGGCTGCAGCAGGCGGGCACATATGCTGTCAGCAGCAGCAGCAGCAGCAGCAGCAGCAGTCCGTTCCCTGCATGAACAAGCCATCATATCCGCGAGTGCGCGAGCAGCGTCGTCAACGAGTAATCAAGAATAATAATCAAAAGTATTTGTACCCCCCCCCCCCCATGCACCACACCGCTTATTGCTCGGCTGCCATGCAGGCCAACCCCGCATCGCATATACAGTATAGCCACGCAAAATAAAGCTCATGTTGAGTCACAGTCACAATCACGAATGCATGAATCGTGTGCGCGAACAACATCTGAGCTCTCTCCACATTCCGTGATTCTTGTGATTCTCAACGAACGCAAAGCGAACCACCATCAATCGAGTGCACGGCGACGGCGACGGCGCACAGCAGTCCATCAAGACCAACACGCACGCCAACATCAAGCAGCGCAAGTCACAGTTCACATTCCAACATGGTTCCTGCGCCCACCACCAACGCCACTGCGCCAGTGCAGGCCAAAGCTCATCCGCATGCTCAGAACGATCAGCAACCTCGCGCTGATGCTCCTGTCCCCACGTTCAAGTTCAGCGAGCCTCCAAAGGTGCGTGGAGGGGGGAAATGCTGCGCCTGTGTCTTGTGTCCACCCCGCTCAATTTTCGACTTTTTGCCTGCCTGCCTGCCTGCCTGGCCAGTTCAAAGATGCAGAAGCGGAGCGAGAGCATAGAAAGGAGCGTCTGGCCATGGCTTACCGCGTCTTTGGCAGGCTCGGGTGAGCAGACAGCAGCAGTCGCAGCAGCAGCAGCACTCCCTCCCCGCTCCGCCCCCTCTAGCATGATGACGTATTTGCTAAATTCCCTCCCTCCCCTCCGCTCAATCACTCTCGGTCCCCTGCCGCCGCTCCACGTCACCACAGCTTCGAAGAGGGAGTGGCGGGCCACTTGACCTACCGCGATCCCATCATCACCAACGCGTTCTGGGTCACCCCCTTTGCGCGCCCATTCAGCCTCATGCAGGCTTCCGATCTGCTCCTCGTAGCGCACGACGGCAAGGTCATCCTCGGTGGCAAGCCGGACAATCAGGTCTACAATCGCGCAGCCTTTGCTATTCGTGAGCCATGCGCATACATGCCTGCCTGACCTTGCCTTGCGTATCCCATTGCGCGCATGAAGCTCAACCCCCCCCCCCCCCCCCCCCCCCCCCCCCCCCCCCCCCCCCCCCCCCCCACGCTCGCA
>NW_020290213.1:0-6973 GCF_003144195.1 Ceraceosorus guamensis | reverse complement strand
CGCAAGAGCATTCACATTCACATTTACGATTGACGGACGCATCTATTGCGGTGCGGTGCGGTGCCGTGCGGCTTTGGAACGTCCGTGCCTCTTGGCTGCCTGTCAACGTAGCGTATTCCCTGACTGCACCGAAGGAAATGCGCAGTGATCCCCGCGCTACTCTGTCCCCCCGCGCGGCCCTTGCAGGTGCTGAAGAGAGCGAGCGGGGGCCTTATAGTGACGATCTG
Organism: Ceraceosorus guamensis; assembly: GCF_003144195.1. Classification (NCBI taxonomy): domain Eukaryota; kingdom Fungi; phylum Basidiomycota; class Exobasidiomycetes; order Ceraceosorales; family Ceraceosoraceae; genus Ceraceosorus; species Ceraceosorus guamensis. The sequence continues at coordinate 6,746 of NW_020290213.1, read as the reverse complement.
CGACTTGCGAGGCGAGGGCGTTCGTTCAATCCATGAACGGGCGCTTTAGCGTCCCTCCTCAGCCTCGCTCGCTCGCTCTCTCTCCTAGCTGCCAAACACCTTGCTTTCACGGACTCTCGATCGTGGAAAGCGGAGTTTAGATCGGCAGCTAACTAACTGCATGACCGCCCTCCTCTCCTCTCCTCTCCTCTCCTCTCCTCTCCTCTCCTCTCCTCTCCTCTCCTCTCCTCTCCTCTCCTCTCGGCCCTCTCGGCGCTTGGTACCGTCGTACACATACATACAGTACTGTACAGCACATGGCCCCCTTGGCTGGAACGCTTCTGCTGCGATTGCGCAAACTTTTTCGTCGAACAAAAAAAAGGTGCACAGTCTGTCTGACTGACTGACTGTTCATGCCATGCCATGCTTTGTGCGTCATTGGCAGCAGCAGCTATAGCAAGCAAGCAAGCAGCCTTCTCTTCGGCAAAAGCAGCAAGTCCTTATTTCCGCTTGCGCTTAATTGCGACAAGGACGGAGAGATACGGAAAGGCTCCCCTCCCCCCCCCCCCTTCTTTCCCCACACCGACCGAATCGTGAATGTGATGGCGTTTCCCGGGGCGCTGGAAGAGGTTTACCTATACAGTCGTGAGTCGTGAGTCGTGAGCAACCTACCTACACGTCCACGTCAAAGCGTGAGCGCGCGCGCGCGCGCGCGTGAGAGTCACCCAGCATGAGTCAGTCGCGACGAGTCGCGCGTCGTGGCCTGCCGATGGATGGCATGCAGATGATGATGAATGGTGAATGTGTTGCGCGACGCGTATACAGAAGCATCAAGCGTGGGGCTCCGCGATCGATGACGGCAGGCAGGCACTTGCAGCGCGGACGGACTCACACTCACACTCTGACTCTGACTCGAACTCGGCTGGACTGAACGATGACTTGGCGCGGAACAAGCACGTACAGGCACGATCCAGCCAGCCAGCCAGCCTCCTACTTCTTCCACACCTCCCGAACAACACCTGCAGCTATATACAGTACAGTGAGTCACAACGCGCGGGCGCGCGCGCGCACCCTGCATGCTGCCCTGCCCTGCCCTGCCCTGCCCTGCCCCTGCCGGCCCCTTTCACGATTGCAGCAAATTTCAAGAAGTGGCTGAAACATTCACGATTGGCGCGATCGACCCCAGAAGAGCTGCATGCTGTCGCGGGAACCTGGGGGCAGCAGGCAATCTGCAGGTCGGTGATGCACGAACTCGCCATGCACCTTGCCTTGCCTTGCCTTGCCTTGCCTGCAGGGCTGGAAGTCGGCTCCCAGCATGATGATTGATTCACATTGATGACTTTTGACGCTGTCTGTCTGTCTACCAATCAGGCGATGCTGCTGCTGCTGCTGCTGCTGCTGCTGCTGCTGCTGCTGCTGCTGTAGAGGCGCTGTTGTTGCATGCAGCAGCAGCAGCAAAATACGGGGAAGGTGACATGAGGTGCATGCGCGGGTAAGTAAGCAAACGGCAACACGCGGCCCCGCAAGCACACAATCATCAGCCTGCCTAGCCTTCTGAAGAGCCTTGCTGCTGCTGCTGCTGCTGCTGCTGTTATATGCGCGCACAAGGGCTGCAGCCCTGATCGATCGATCGATGATGCTCGTGATTCTTGATGGACAGACACAGACGCCCCTACAGCATCGTGCATCAGCAGCAGCAGCAGCAGCGGGCGAGTCGAGTCGAGTCTAGTCTAACAGAAGCAGATGAGAGATGAGAGAACAGGGCTTGGCTGCCCTCGCACTCGCAATGGAGGTGCGCTGCGCTGCGCTATAGCGCGTTCTCCTCGGGCCTACCATGCATGCATGAAGGTGTAGAGCGTGATTGAGGCTTTTGGTCTTCTAGCTCGTCGTCATTCAGATTGGTCCAAACCCAGAAAATACACCCAGCCAGATCCGAGAAGATGCGTCACAGATGATGTGTGTGTGGTGGGTGGGTGGGTGGGTGGGTGAGTGTGCGCGCGCGTGTTTGTGCGCCTATTGTGAGCGTTCGTGAAAGTGGTTTGCGTGTGCGTGTGCGTGTGCGTGTAGGTGTAGGTGTAGGTGTGCGGTGAAGCAATCGCAATCTCTCCTCGACGACGACGACGACGACGAGGAAGACGACCATCCTGGAATCGGGCATTCCAAACAAACGAGACGATCGACATCTAACACGGCGGCCTGAGGCCCCGTCTAGACCTGCGCGACACCCGCTTCCGTGGGTCGCATTGACGTGTGCGCGCAGAAGCTTCCGCTTCGGATGCACTTCATTCGCGACGAGGATTCGTCGAGCGCGTAGGGCACCGACGTCTTGTGGGGGGGGGGGCCAGCCAACCCCGACAAGATCAGGCTTGCCAAGTTTCGACTTCCATCTTCATCTGGTCCTCTTCCATCTACGCACATCCTACTACTTGGGGATTCGTCTACGCGAAAATCTACAAAGTCTGGGCGATCGTCTCGACGTTTTCCCTACCAAGCTGCAACGGTCGCCAACGGTCGAGGTGCATACATTGCGCTATCACCTGCGCTCGCTCCGCGACTCAAAAACACAAAGGCGGCACAACGGCTCGCAACGGCTTGTAGAACGGGTGAGTGCAGTAGAGTTGAGTGCTTGCTCGTGGGAATGGCAGGCACACTCAGCGACGCGGACGCGGGCAGGGGGGAATTTCTATGCGCGCTGATGGGGAGACATTACCGTGATGAGAGGGGAAAATCCATCTGAACTGCCATTCGTGAATGGAGCACTCGCCAACAATCGAGCTGACCACCATCATATCCACTCCCAACCCGTCCTTCATTTCAATCTTTTCCCCCCCCCCCGCCCCTTTACTTACGCTCGGCTGGCCGACACTCTAATCATTGCGCTCTTTGAAATCATCTCTCCACACTCTTTTCCTGGTCTCGCTTCCACGGACCACTAGTGGCTTTTCATAGCTGCCGCTCCGAGGCCTGGCGCCGCTTCCTAGACCCGACTACACGATCAAGCTTGGCCGGCTGCTCTGAACTCAGCCTCGCCCTCGATCGAAAGCCATCTTCGGCCTTCTTCCTTCCCTACACCGCTACCAACTCTAGCGACGAGCTCCATGTCGGACGCACAGACCTTTCCAGATTTCGACAACAATTTCGACGACCAATGGCATAGGGCTGGCTTAGACCCATCAGCTGATCTGGGTATCGGTCTGTCCGACTTGACTCCGGGTTGTCTAGTTACGCCAAATCTGCCGTCCAACGCATCCGCCTTTACTGAGGGTCTAGGCCTCTGTCTGGGAGGCTTGGACGGCAGGGCAGGCCGCGAGCCGTATCGAACTCCAAGCTTCAGCAACGTTCAGCGACTTCTCCAGTTGTCTTGTACGCCAATCAACCAAGGTGAGTTGCGCCAATGCCCCTCGCGATGTCCAGCATAGCCTCTGACGACGTATGCTTCGTCGTTGCCTTTGCAGCACAAGCACTCGTGCAAAGCGTCTGCGATAGCAGCCCTCTGCGCATTCAGGTTCCGCCATCTGGATCGATGGCATCGTTGGAGTTGACTCCGCCCTTGAGCACGTCAGGTCTGCAGCACTCTTCTCCTTCCACGATCGGGTCAGGCTCACTGCCTGGCTCGACCCACTTCCTGACAATGTCGCTGTCCGACGACGTGCCCGTTCCTGGCTACCAAGAAAAGTCAGAGGATTGGGAGGTCGCTCTGAGCGCAGAGCAGGTGGAGCGCCACGCTCCAAATCCAGTCGCAGCTGGACAAGGCTCCATGCCCGGAAATGTCGCGGCGGCGGCGGCCCACATGGCGCAGATGCCTTCCGTCCTCGCGCCGGCTCCTGCTGCGCCTGCCACATACGTCCAACACGACGGCACGTCCCAACTCGTGGGAACTCCGGAATGGTTGCTGGAAGGCGGCGTGCCCTCTTCGCGCCGGGGTCGATCTCAGACCGAGACTACAGCTCGTCCCATGCACCAGCTAGAGCACCCGTACACGGCCTTCAACGCCGGACCGAGCAGCTCTGCCGTGCAGCAACGTGCACTGTCCCATGACGGAACGGCGATTGACGCCCGCGCAAGTCGTTTCGGCAGCACGCAACCGCATGGCTACTACCATGTCGACGCACACTCACAAGCAGTACCTTTTAGTGCGCCGGCCCACCAAGCCAATTTTGAGCAACTCCCATCTTGGCCTCAACAAGAGCTGTACGAGCGCAGCTTCTCCGCTTCCGTGGATCCCACGATCCAAGCAAATGCTGCCCAATACGCTCCAGGACTTGCAGGCAGGATTGGTAGCCAGAGCTTTCAGAGCTCTCGAGGAAGCAGCGGCCCTTCGGGCATCCCTGACGGATACGTCGCCAACTTTGTCCCGCACAGCGCTCCTCAACAGGGCTCGCCTCCGCTCGTCAAGAGTTTGTCGCTGCCCAATGTCGGCGGTGCGATGGTCTCGCATGGCGCAGGGAGCATGAGTCCGTCGGTGGGCCCCGCTCCTTCCGCAGAGTACGCCTTGGCAGAGCAGCAGCAGGCAGACTACTTGCAGGCAATGCGCATGCAGACTGGAGCGTATAGACAGCCACAGACGCAAGCGTACCTGCCAGCAAGTCGACAGCAAGCTGGAGCGGCTTTCGCGCAGGGCTCTCAACCTGCAGCGATGCCGCACCACCACGGTAACCAGCACGGCCCTGCTTCGATGGCATACTACGCAGCAACGAGCAATGCGATGCCGGCGTACGCCAGAGCTGCGCCCGTGGTGCACCACCACCACCACCATCAGCATATGCCTCATGCTGAAGGCTATGGACAGTACAGCAGCGACATGGTCCCGAGCGGATCGACGACGTACACGTCTCAAGCTCCCAGTCCGCCATTTGTCAACGTCGACGGCAGCGGTCACCACGCGCCCACCGGTCGTACCCTCATGGCGTGCGGCCACTGCAAGCGGCGCAAGCTAAAGTGCGACGGTGGCTCCCCTTGCTCGTCTTGTCGCGCAAAGAACCAGGTGTGCGAGTATCCAAAGGATATCAAGCGACGAGGCAAGGCCAAAAAGACGCTGCTGCGCGAGGCTGAGGAGGCTGCTGCAAAGTTGCGGGCTGAACAAGCCATCGCTATGGGTTACCATTCATCCCTCGGCTCCGCCAATGGATTGTACGAGAACCTCTCGTCGTACAGGCAGCTCTCTCCATCCTCCAGCGGATCCAAGCGATCCAGAGAGGAGGACGAGTCGGAGTGGGACGCAAGCTTGAGCGGTCAGCACGAGCAGCAGGCGTCAAACGACACTGGGGCGTATGCCAATCGTGCCAGTAGCACGAGTCTTGCTTCGCGCAAGAAGCAGCGTACGCAGGACAACATCATTCCTCGATGAAGCGTCGCCTTAATTGATGCTCGAGCTCTGCTGCAGGCACTGCACGTATAGCTGCCAGAACGCGCCACGTAGCAACGCCCCCACCTCTTCTGTGGTCCCATGCGCCCGACTCCTTAACGGACGCTAAACTTTCCTCGGCTTGGTCCTGACGTGGCGGTGTCTTGCGTAACTTGAACGTTTGCACTGGCGCCATATCTTCTTACACGCACGTGCCTGTTTATCAATGTACCAATCGCAAGCTTTCGATGTGAAAAAGCAATGTTATCCATCCATCCATCCATCCATTCATTCCCTTGTGCTGTTTGAGAGCGCGGTCGGAGATGTCTGTGGTGATGAGCGATGTAGCAAGCATGGCTGAAGGTGTTGCCGAGTGCGCCTTCCGACACGGTCGGCTTGGTATTCTCTCCAAGATGACAGAGGAGAGTGTTGGATGGCGCCTGCTGCTGCGAGCAAGTTTCTATCTGATTGACTACTTGCTGCTCTCTTGTCTCGCGCCGCCCTTTTGACTTGTTGACATCGTGATCGGCGATCAACAAACAGCTGCGAGTCGTTGGCCATCCGCTCTTTTGCGATGATCGTGGCTAGAAGGGAGAGGAGCTTGTGTCTGTGACGATCGTCTGCGCTGTGAGAAATACACTACACTCGCAAAGGGCCGACCGGGCGAGGGAGGCGCGAGGGATGCTTGTGTCATTATGGCTTCCTGGCTTGCAGACTTTTTCGTGAGAATGCCAGGCGACTGAAAGCGGATCGCATGTCATCTGCCCGCAACAGCCGGAGTGGGACGTGTCGTGCACATACTCCGAACCTCCTTCCATCGAGCGGATGGGCTTGACAAACTTTGGGACAAGGAAAAGTTTCAACTCAGCAAACAAAGACTCCTCGAGTACCACGGAGCTTGGTTGCACTCATCCCCTTGCGATCCTCTTCCCCCCCCCCCACACACATCCATCTCGAGGGAGCAAAATAGCCAGATCTGGCATCAAGCTTGGCATTAGCGTGTGAGGATGCGAATCTGACAGGCAGTATGATTCACAATGTTTGCATGTACAGGCAGGCGTCACTGGGCTGGCTGCTCGACTCTGCGCTGCGCACCCGTGACTGCTGCTCTGGCCGCCACGGTGCTCTTTGCAGGGCTGCATCGGAAGAACGCTTCGGTGATGCGTACGAGGCACGGCGGGGGCTAGGGGGGCATGAGATGTGCAGCTAGAATGAGGTCCGAGATTCACCATCAAGTCTCGGCGGCGCTTTGGCAGCAGCAGCAGCAGCAGCAGCAGCAGGCGCGTGGGCCCTACTGTTCGGTTCTTTGCCGGCTCCCAATCCTCCCCCATTTGCGCAAATCTCAAGAGGGTCCCGTCTGGTCCCACCATTCTTTTGCGAACTTTGAAATAGCTCGCCAGAGCTGGCCCCCCCCCCCCCCCCC
>NW_020290212.1:0-7029 GCF_003144195.1 Ceraceosorus guamensis | reverse complement strand
CCATCAATGTGGCCCTTCACAAGGGGCAGCCTTAATCAGATCCCCCCCTTTTGTGGGTCACATATGCACCCTGCCCACATCTGAGCTCTGCGCTCGTCACTGAGCTACCACACCAATGAATGTGGCCCTTCACAAAGGGCAATCTTAGCCTGTTGCTACCCCCCTGCAGCACTGCCACACCAGCAGATCAGAATGCATGTGGTGGTTGTCTGCCACAGCATCATGCTCCTCCCTGTGCATTCCATTCTAAAGCTCAAGTGGGCATTGGATCTCACCCATTGTAGCTTGCTGCATTCATTGACTTGTCAGGAGCTTGGAGAGCATTTGTTCAATTCTCCTGTGCTGGAGCAGAATGGTTTCAATGCCACAAAGATGGTTGCTTTGCCACTCAGAACAAAAAGTGACGCCAACATTGGAGATGCTGCCAAGAGGAGGTGATTGGAATGTAGGCAATGAGATCGCGCGCTCACGTACATCCTCTTTGTCCTGGGGATCAGCAGGGTCAGTGTGATGGTGCGTATTTTGGATGAAGATGGATCCTGGCGCAGGTAAGGTCTTCACGCTCTTGAGCATAGAGCTAGCTGTTGTTGGATGGCAGAACTCAATAGCTGAAAATTGTGGAAGAGAAGAGGGGAGTGACTAACAGCTGGGCAATCAGTCCAGGAGTGAGTTTCTATGAAGAATGATAAAGGAGACACTTTCGATTTGGCCCTCTAGAGAGCTCCTTTCTTGTGACCGCAGGAGGCGTGCTTGGTTGTTGGTTGGGCTTATGAGAGTGATTCCGATGCAGATTGGTGTTCCAACCTCAAGGGCACTTTAATGTCATCTTCTATATGCCAAATCGGTTTTCACTACTGTGCAGGCCGTAGTTGTCTGCGTTGTTCCGCAAGTCCTCCACGGTAATGTCCTTCATGATGATCATGGACTTGGACCGTGTGCTTGAAGCCCAAGAAGCCATGTCAATAGCGTGCTCAAGCGGTCAAACTTTGGTGACATTGACAAAGTTGCAATGCTTTTGCATCAACAACTCTATTGCATGGTTGCAAGGAGAGAGGTGTGGTTGTCCTGGAGTTACACCTGCAGCAATCAAGAGGGTTTCTACTGCCTTGCAGAATGGCATCAAGGGGCTGAATTGGAGGTGCAGGCGTTTCTGTTAGACAGCCTCTATAATTGCCGAAATTTCAGGACTCACATCGTGGCTGCGGGTCAAACAATTTGCCAAAGAGTAAGAATTTGGGCCGAAAAACTTTTGATTCTGGAGCTAGGGAGAAGAGAAGAAGCCTCTTTTCCAGCTGAAGACGAAGACGCAGCTCTGTTGGCTGACAGGCCTGTGTCATTAAGGTCTTGGAGACTTTGTTTAAGAGCTTCTCAACAAGTCTGAACACAGCAGGGACATAGAGAAGATCTTTGCTACCAAAGAAGAGCTCAGCACTGATTTCTGCACCATTCACGTGCCGAGTCCAACTGCTCTACCTCCCAAATCCCATCAAGCAGGTAGAACCTCGACTGTGCATGGAGATGCATGACCGCAAGGATGCTCAGGGAGCAGCTGAGCTAGGATTGAGTGTTGAGTGTCAAGTCGACCCCTAGAGGCCAGGTTCGCACCAACAAAGTCGACAAGGACTCGGAAGATTCGAAGGAAGACGAGCCTGTTGTTCCTGCAGAGGGAAAGAAGTTTGAATTGAGTAGCAAGGCGCCTGTATGCTAGCAGTGGCCAACATGATTGACAGTTTGTGGTACCTGTACTTGATAAAACACAGCACTCTAAATTTCAAAACTACAAGATTGGCAACCTCACGGGTATGATCGCGCCATTTGAGCCTTTTCTCCTGAATGGCGATGAGTCTGTGATTTTGATAACCCCCACAACGCTGATTCAACAATCAAGAATCATTGGCCCCTCCCAGATCTCATTGCGAAGGCTCTGAATTGCTCTTGCATCGAAGAGAGACGTCGTCTTCTGCGACGTGCCACTTCAGAATGCAAGATCCGCAAGACAACGTACGTACCTGGATGTTGGCAGGGAAAAATCTCCGACTTTTCTGAGTGCGACCAAGTGACAAGGGATACACGTCAAGGCGGACAAGCTCGGCGCTCAGCGGACCAGGTGCTCCACCCCAAGTCAGCGTCCTCGGGTCGTTTCCTGGTTGCGGAAACAATTAGCGAGCGTCTAGAGAGGCAATCTTAATGCCTGAGAAACTCCCAACTTGGCTGCGGCTCGGGCATTGTTCCACACTGCAAGCTGTTTGGCCGCTGAGCTAGCAGAGCGTCTTGTGGTCGGGACATGGGATGAGGCTGTGAACGGAGCCGCAGCTGTGTGTGCGACGGGGTTCCTTCAACCTCCGCTCCCAGGCAGATGCGCTCGCTGCTGGCTGCAGCAACCAACGCGTTTGAAGACTTTCGGTATTTGTACCTGATGAAATTGACAAAGTCTCGAGTGGCTTACTTTGTGCTGAGCTGCCAGCTGGCGAAGGGCTGCAGTGGGCAGTCCATTGCTGAGCAAACCAGCTGTGTGCAGCTTGTCTAGCTCCCTGACTAGATCTCTATGCTCAATGTCCAAGGACCAAGAGGTGGTCTTTTGGGAAGCAGGCTTGTGCCCATTCATGGAGGCAGAAGTATCCTCCCATGGAGCCTTCCTGACCATGGCTTCCCCTCCTGCAGCTGCAGCAGCTTTGGCAAGCCTGTAGGCTCTCTGATCAAAGCCCTCTCTGGCTTGGAAGCTGAGGTCAGAAGAATTGGCACCACCTATGGAAGGCCCAATTTGGTGGCCCTCAACCTGCTCCAAGAACCATTGGCAACCTTCTTCCATGGTCTTGCCTCTGGGATAAGGCATGAAGAGGTCATTATCAAATTGCTGTGCCCTCTCCATGCTCCCAGGTGCACCAAGGAACAGGCTTTGCTGGCCATGTGCAAGTGGCCAATTGAGTGGACAAGCAGGATTGTTTGCAATCCTTGAGCTTGATGCGCAAGTCTGCTTTGTTGTGGCTGCCCTCGCAATGGTTCCTGAGCTCGATGTGTACTTGTTCTCCTTGCTGGCCGCCCTCGATGCGCGAGTAGTATTGGGGAGGGCGCTGGACGACCGCAGTGTCCCATTGTTGGCAGTCCTTGAGCCTGCTTTCTCTCCCAAGGGAACATGCTCCATCCATTCACCGGCTATCCACAGATGAGATTTGTATGCACACAAGATAGATTCGTCATCCGCTGACCGACGCTTGCTTGACGGAGCATTGTCGTTTGCGGGAAGCGGACGCTTGCTGTTGCCTTGCAGACCGGCCTTCGTGGGAAGCGCACGCTTGCTGCTGCCTTGCCGAGTTTCAGCCGTTGGAGACTTAATGTGCGCCAGCGGAGATCTGTTGACCTGCAAAGCTTGAGTCGTCAGATGGTCGTTGCCTTGCAGAGTTAATGGCAAAGCCGAAGAGGGCTGGGTCGTGGACACGTAGTAAAGCGGCTTGACCTTCACCAGTGCATGGATGGCTTGCTTTGTCTCGATGAGCATCTTGCAGAGGTTAGGGTTCTTGTTGATCTGCTCCATCAACCGCATTGCTGGCCCACCGTGATGCTCAGCTAGACAAAAGATGGCTGTCTCGATGTAGCACAGTCTGCTATAGTGCTTGCAAAGCAGAGGCCAAGCTTGAGTCGTCAGATGGTCGTTGCCCTGCGGAGACAACAGCAAGGCCAAAGAGGGCTGGGTCGTGGACACGTAGTAAAGCGGCTTGACCTTCACCAGTGCATGGATGGCTTGCTTTGTCTTGATGAGCATCTTGTAGAGGTCAAGGTCCTTGTTGATCTGCTCCATCAACCGCATTGCTGGCCCGCCGTGATGCTCAGCTAGACAAAAGATGGCGGTCTCGATGTAGCACAGTCTGCTATAGTGCTTGCAAAGCAGATGCCAGTACTTGATGACACCTTTGAAGGGTCAAATTGTACACACGGCCTGCTTCTTCCGTGATGCTGAAGCCTGCATGCTTTGGGTCCATGAGCAGCTTGTAGCCGTACTTGCTGGGTTCAAATACTGCTTCTGCAAAGGCTTGCAGAGACATTCTTCCAAGCAGTACATCTGCCAGCCCTTGTGGCCCAAGAACCCCTTTGAGATGCTTGAGAGTGTCCTTGACACGTCGCAGCAGAAAGAAGGTGACCTCTGAGGACGAGAGGCAAATGATGCAAGCTCCGGTCTGGACAAGACAATCAGGAAAGGTTTGCAATGTTGCTAGCAACGTAGCTCTACTCACTGCGATGATCATCCGGAGAGCCGCGATCAAGTGCAGAAGCACTTTCGTGTGACGCCTGCCATGAGGCCAAAAGTCGATAGCAAATCTCGAAGCATATGCTGGGGGATTACTCGCTCTTGTGACACCGTCATAGGGCCAGGCCTCCTGGTGAAAGTCGACCATGGCCAAATTATGCTGAATGCGCTCTGGGCCTTGTCCGCATCCCCAACCAAAGAGCCCAAAGTCGTCTGCCTCATTGGCAAGATCCTCGACGGTATTATCCTTGTAGATGATCATCGACAGACGATCTGGACGGGGGCAAGAGGCGCAGGATGCCATGTCGATGCTGCGCTCTAGCGCGGCAGGAGCCATTTGCATGGTCTCGTGCTCAACCACCATAGCATGATGCTTGCGCACCAACTCCTCGACGTTGGGGTCGCGCGACGCTGCTTCTGGACGGCCTGAAGGGACGATGCAAAGTAGTCGTTGCACGGCTCGGCGATACTGCTTGTTGGGGCTGTAGCGGAGGTGTAGCCCTCCCGTTGCCGTATTGGCCAACCACGGTCCTCCGAGCGCAATGAGCACGCGCTCCGCGTCTTGCTCTTGACTCAATCTTCGCCATCCCAACGTGGTCGAGTCTGTGGGAGCAGAGTATCAGCTTGGAGCACCGTCAGCGGACTCTTCGGAGCGGCCAGCGCCAGCTCTTCGAAGCGGCAAGTCCGGTCCAGCGCCCAACTCACGGGGGTGTCTGTCCACAAGCGCACATACGCGCCACTTGCCAGGCACCCATCTTGCGCGCCGCACAGTGCCGGTGAGCTTGGCATCTTCTGCGTCGCGAGCAATTGGCGAGCTGACCTCGTCATGAGCGTGAGTCGTGCCGACGTACTTGACAGCGCCCCTCCGTCCTGTCAGCATCTCGGCCCATGGACCGTCCGCTGGGTGTTGAACGGCATGAACGCGCGCCCTCGCGTCCGTCAGAGGCCCCTGGTCCTCACGCATATAGGACTGCGCATCGCCACCGAGCACAAAGCTCACCCACCTCAGACTCCTCTGTGTTGGGTACCATCTCATTTTCCTCCATAAGCTCATCCTTCTTGTCGTCTTCGTCCTTCACTTGGATGCTATGGTCATGATGATCTCTGTGCCTCTCGGCTTTTGTTGTGTCCTTGTGCTTGACCTGCATACTGATGGCACCTGGTGCCTTTTGTCACTAACCAGAAGCACCTGCAAGGGATTGAATGGAGAGGATGGGAAAGAATGCATCTGTAAGCACTGATTGATTAGCGCAGCTGCTGCTAGGGGATTGGGCATACTTTGAGACTGGCAATCTGTGCATTGCGTGCGCAGATGATCGTGTTCTTTTGTTCTTGTTCAGCAATCAGAGGATCAATTGTCTCCTTCGAAATTGCCGCATTGACACTAAACATGTTGCAGTGCTAGACCACACCAGGTGATCAGCACGTGCATTCAAATAATGGCTGAGCTACTCAGCCCTGTTGACATTGGATACCTTGCCTGTCGGTACATTGCTCATATTCTTCTGAGCCTTGCCTGTTGGTACCTTACTTGTATACTTTGAACCTCGCCTGTCACTTCCATTTCCACCACAGGAGAAGCACACGCTGCCGAGATTTCTGCGTGCTTCTGCAAACAAGAGCGTCAGCTTTGTTCTCTGCCCCTTTTGACTCAAAAGACTCACCTTGCTCAAACCTTCAACACTAGCACGGCTCCCACTGCTGTTCAAACCCAGCCTCTTGCAGAGCCTCTGGATCTCTCTATTTTGCTCCTCCAGCGTTGCCTCAAGGCTTGCCTGCTTGTCCACTGAGCTTTGCTAGCAGGCATAGCATGCTGAGCGCACTCTATGTTGCTGCTGGTCAGCTTGCTGACCATGACACCTGGCAAGAGCAGAAGTGGACTCCAAATTAAAAAGGCTTTCTTCTGCTTTGCACAAGGCTTGTCATGCAAGCAAAGTTGATTTCAATATGCTGAACACCTCTGCCCAACAACACCTGCTCACATGCACACTTGCTGCTTCCATGCGCTTGAGCAAATGCAAAGCATGGCCAATCTTCTGGGCAAAAGCGAGGGTATCACGCGCGTACCATGCAAAGCCGCGACGATGTCCGGTTTGTTGAGCCAGAATCAAGAATCCAATCCTTGATCCCTCCCCTACTCCCAATGTCAGAACACGTGACCTGATGCACACCGGTTCCCCTGCATGCATACACATGTAAACACCACACAGAGAGTACCTCTCTCTCTCTTCCCTACCAATACATCCATTTCAGTGATATCCTGACCATTCCGCACCCATTTCGTTGCTGCCGCAACAAAGACCGCATCAGCAAAGTTATCCTTGTGACGCATGCTCATCGTTCTATTGTGGTTGTGGCGCAATGCCTACTCACAAATCAAAGTAGTGCTGCACAAGCTTGAGGAGGTTTTCTGCCATTGCAGCATTGCAACCATTCTGCTCCAGCACAGGAGAATTGAACAAATGCTCTCCAAGCTCCTGACAAGTCAATGAATGCAGCAAGCTACAATGGGTGAGATCCAATGCCCACTTGAGCTTTAGAATGGAATGCACAGGGAGGAGCATGATGCTGTGGCAGACAACCACCACATGCATTCTGATCTGCTGGTGTGGCAGTGCTGCAGGGGGGTAGCAACAGGCTAAGATTGCCCTTTGTGAAGGGCCACATTCATTGGTGTGGTAGCTCAGTGACGAGCGCAGAGCTCAGATGTGGGCAGGGTGCATATGTGACCCACAAAAGGGGGGGATCTGATTAAGGCTGCCCCTTGTGAAGGGCCACATTGATGG
>NW_020290211.1:0-7099 GCF_003144195.1 Ceraceosorus guamensis | reverse complement strand
GGGGGGGGGGGATGAGGAGTGTAGTGAGAGTAGAGGAGGTACTTGAGGAGTAGCAGCACAAACCTCTACAAAAAAAACCTTACGCCTTGGGACTCAGCTCCTTCTTGATCACCTCCACCCTCTTCTCCCACTTTTCCACATCCCTAAGCTGGTTCTTGAGCTGTTTGATCTCCTCCTCAAAGCTGAGCGCCTCGTTCGAACCTTCCAGCTCCTCCAACTTCCAACTATTGGCCTCTCCGCCAAGGTGCAAGAGGTGCGTGTGGTAGCGCATCAAGCTGGGTCTGTGAGAGATGGTGATGAGTGTGATGCCCCTCTCCTTCGCAGCTTGATACATCAACCCCTCCACATCCGTCGACACTGCGCTCGAAGTCTCGTCCAGTATGCCGAATCGCGGAGCGTGGTAGAGCAGCCTGGCAAATGCGAAGCGCTGCCTCTCTCCTCCCGAAAGCACATCCGTCCACGTCTTTCTCGCCCCAAAGCCTCCTTCCCTCTCCACCACGTACGCCAAATGCACCGCTCCCAAGATCTCCATCAGCTCCGCATCCGTCTTGCTGCATTGAGGCACAGCGTGCGGATAGATGATCTGCTCCTTCAGACTTCCCGTGGTCAAGTAGGCTTTTTGCGGCAAGAACATCGTGCGCTTCGCATCCGGCACGCGCATCTCCCCCTCAAAAGCGGGCCAAAGCTCCGCCAAGACCCTCGCCACTGCCGTCTTGCCCACCCCATTGGGTCCAGAGATGAGGACGTGCATGCCAGGTTTGACGCGCAAGCTCAAGTCCTTCACCAACTCCTCTCCTCCCCTCTCCACTCCAGGTGCGGGCGCAACGATGGGCACGTGGGAAAGCTCGACATCCTCCGATCCTCGCGTCACTCTTCCCTTGATGCTTCCCAAATCGTAAAAAGGTTGATGGGCCGACAAGTCGTCCGGTCGAGGAAGCGATTGGTAGTGCCCTCTGTCCAGGGAATGCAGCACCTGAAGCAAAACGTAGATTCGACTGGTGAAGCCGGCCAATTCGGCGAGATCCTTGTAGGATGCCATCAGACGCGAACCGGCATCCGACACGCTCAGGAGCAGACGTCTGCTGCCCACATAACCTTGCGTGCGCGCTGCCACACCGGCATCTTTGGACGCCGCGGTGGAGCCACCTTCGTCGGCGCTCCCCGCTTTGTTGCCAGTGAGGTACGGCATCGCGATCAGACCATAGCCCGCAGCCGACCTGAGGATCGAGCAGGAGATAATTCTTCTTCAGCGAGGACCGTGTCTGCGAGGGAATTCAGACAGTCTCATGGTGTGAAGCAAGCACTCACCAAGCATACTTGAGCACAAAGTCTTCCGTCATGGAGTAGGCCACTCTGACCTTGTAGATGCTTCCAACGTGCTTGACGAGCCTCTTGAAAGCTCTATTGAGGATACTCTCCTCGATAGCGGATCCATTGTAAAAGGCCACCTCTTCGGCGTTCGTAATCAGTCTACCATGAGCGCCTCTGAAGTCGCCTTCCAATTTGGCTTCGATCGCTGCCAGCTTGCCAAATGCCGGGGCAGCAGCTCGCAAAATCCTCCCGGTCAAGTAGTAGCTGATAAACAGCCCGAACAGACCTCTTCCACCAATAGCATTCGCCAACTGGTAATTGAAAATGATGATATCCAGAGTGGGCTTGGCAATGTTGCTGTACAGAGCAGACAGGGTCTCGCAGAAACGAGCAATGTCGGTGGTGATGTACTGATCCGCAGATTCTACCCTTCCATCCAGATTGATGATGCGGTAAAAGTTGGCTTTGGGCGAGAGGTAGAGGTCGTGGGCATAGCGCGTCAGACGAGTTCTGAAACCGATGGCCAACTTGCTCTGTAGGTATCGGATCTGAGGGAAGCGCATAGAGCGTGTCAGAAAGACGAACGCGTTGACAGCAGACACTAGGCGCCAGTAACTTCCCGCACTCACCATGCTGTTGGTGTATGTGCTGGGCACAGCCAGGGCGAACCACAGTCCCAGTCCACGTAGAAACCCACGACCATTGGCAGTGACGAGGTTCTTGACAATGTAGCCGTCCAGTCGGGCAACGAGGACGCTGAGGTATGTGCGCAGGATGAGAAAAGCGGTGTGCAGCGCCAGCAAAATAACTTCTTTGCAGCGAGTGTTGGGGATTAGAATTCGCAAAATGGCCCTAAAAGTGGAGAAGAGAAAGGGAGGAATGTAAGCAAGAGTGGTGCTGGCCGAGTCGAGTGGCATGGAATGGCGTGGGGTGGCGTGTATGCGCTCTTGCAAAGCATCCGCACAGCAAACCAAAAGACTCACTTGAGCTGCCTAAAGAATTCCTTGTTCACTCCCACTTTCTTGGCAGTAGCGGCGGCCTGACCACCCTGAGCTCTGACTTCCCTCGCCTCTGCCCTCTTCCTATCCTTTACCGTCTTTTCATCCTGCCCATCCTGCGCGCTCTTCTTGACATTGAGAGCGAGGGGTGTAGCTTGACTAAAGTATTTCCAATGAGCATCGAAGGTGGAGGGTTTGGTAGGTCTGATGGATACGCGCGACATGCGACCTCGATGAGGCACCAACAACTGATGAGATACGCCTCGCGCATCCACTTTGCCATCCTCTGCTCTGGGAATGTAAAGCTGCTCCAACGCTCGCTCCATCTCTGATTCGCTCAGCTTCTTGCCATAAATCAGCGAGCTGGGCTCAAAGGAGAGCGCACCGCTCAAAGATGCGCTCTTGCCGCCGCCGCCGCCGCCCCCACCTGATGACGCTTCGCCCCTTCTGAGTGTGCGGTTGGCCATGATGCATGAGATGGGCAGATGGCGATGGAGAGAGGAGAGGAGAGGAGAGGAGTGTGCGCGAGTGCGAGTGCGAGTAGCTCAATGCTCTCGGTGTCCTGCTGAGCGTCGCGGAGGGGGAAGGAGGGCAAGAGGAGGTTTGTGAAGCGATTGCGAATGCGATTGCGAGTACGCGTGGTCCTTGTGCTGCTTGCTGCATGTTGGTATGGGTGGGCATTCACACTCACTCTTCGTCGACTGCATATATGCTGGGCGCTGCTGCTGATACGCATAGCCGATGCCCGGACCCTCCCTAGCGCAGCTGGGCAGGGCAGGGCAGGGCAGGGCAGGGCACGGCAAGCGTGTGAACGAGCGTATACAGCCGGTGCGTTGTGCCTTTGCATGCCATGCGCGCTCGGCACCATGTCGATTCACATTGCCGAACGCCTCACACACACGCTCACGTGACCTTTCGACTCACCACTCGACTCAAACTCGATTTCCCAGTTCACCACGTGGTTGAGCGCGGTGTAAGAGACACCAACCCCGTCTGACTCCAAGACTCTTGACTGTACGCATGCATGCACGCACGTGAAGCGGATTTTTTGAAATTTGTTGCTTTCATCCGCTAAGTACACTCACGACTCGAGACTTGTTGCTCTCTCCACACAAGGTTAGCAGAAACGACGGACTCACAATCACGAATTTGAAGTGCTTCAATTGAAAGCAGACGACGTGTTGTAGATGCAGTAAGCAATCGTGAATGTCAAGGTATCAATGTCAAGGTATCGAGTGTGTATTTCCAGCTTTCCCATCCACACCACACAAACTCCCAACTTTCCTCAAGAGGCGGGCAGCGTTGGACCCCGCCCCGCCCCGCAAAGAAGGCAACACAGAGGCAACATCAGGTCGACATAGACACCATCCTCACCACCTCCACTCCCTCCCCTGCGCAGAGCCATGTCGAAACGAGCCAATACAGGCTCGGCGGTTGCGACCAGCAAACGTCAAGGTAGCAGTGCGGCGGCGGCAGCAGCAGCAGCAGCACCAAATAAGAGGGCTCGCTTCGATGGCGCCATCTCAGCGTCCAAGTCTGCCAAGGTCGATACAAGCGTCCAAGCAGGCAGGCCGTCCAAAGGCAGAAGAGACGATGGCGATGGCGATGGCGATGGCGATGGCGATGGCGCACGCCGAGCACACGCGCCAGGCGCCTCTTCAACTTCAACAACAACAACAACAACAACATCGCCCTCTCACGATTCCGCTTCCGCTTCTTCCAAGCTCGACTCGGCGCACACATTCGCTGGCGAGCCGGCTGCGCGCACCTTTAGGATCCTTGCAGGCTCGTACGAGCGACACCTGTACGGTCTGCACTGCCAGCCCATCTTCTCCAACGCGAGTGCGAGTGCGAGTGCGAGTGCGAGCAGGAGCGGCAAGGAGGCTGCCACACAGGGAAAGAGGATATCCTTCCGCATCACACCTCTATTCATATTTCCTGCGCATCCCAGCGCCATCTTGTCCGTCGCTGCGGCTGGAAGAGGCGCAAAGTGGGCAGTCAGTGGAGCGGGGGAGGATGTGATCAAGGTTTGGGATTTGAGGAAAAAGGTAGAGGTGGGAACGTTGGCTGGACATACTGGTGAGTGTTGTTGTTGTTGTTGTTGTTGTGGTGGTGGTGGTGGTGGGTAGATGCACGAGTCAGCAGCCAGTCAAAGTCAGAGCGATCGGGCACACGGGCACGGGCGCATGCTCAAAAGGCAGAAGAGGCGAAGAGAAAAGGTGCAAGGCCAGCGAGGCAGCTGCGCCGAAGCGCAAGCAAACTCTTTCTCGAGGTATCAGCTTCCTTCGATATGCTCGAGCTGGTGCTATGCCATGTCAATCGGAGAACATGCGCCAAGCACAGCTGCTCATCTTGAATAGTGCCTTTTTGCCCCGCTCACGCCGCTCCCACCCGCACGTACAGGCACGATCAACAGCCTCACCTTTCCACTGCGCACCTACTTGCTCTCCGGATCTTCTACGGGAGAACTAAACATCTACCGCGTACGAGACTGGGCGCTGCTCAAGACGCTGCGGGGCCACACTGGATCGATTCGAAGCATCTCTGCACATCCTGGTGCACGTCTAGCATTGAGCGTGGGAGACGATCAACATTTGCGTCTGTGGGACCTGATGCGAGCCAAGAGCGCAGGTAGTGTACGTCTACCCCTTCCCAAGGGCAGCAAACAAATAGGAGGAGGAGGAGGAGGAGGCGATTGGAATGCGGAACAGTTGATGTGGAATGCCAAAGGCGATAGGTTCGTTGTGCTGGCTAGGAACGCAATCTTTCTGTACGATCAGACGATGAGACTCGTAGCGAGCGAGATGAACCCTAGGGAAATGACGAGGAAGAGAATCACTTGTTTCAGCTTTGCCACGGTGGCGGAAGAGGAGGTTTTGCTGGCTGGGACGGAAGATGGAAGGGTCAGGGTGTTGGGATTGCCGCGTGCGAGTCAGGCGAGCAGTAAAGGCACAGAGTCAGAAGAGGAGGAGCAGGAGCAGGAGCAGGAGCAGGAGCAGGAGGAAGCTGAAGAGACTGCAGGTTTCGTGCAGCTTGCTAGTCTGACCGGTCACACCAATCGGTGAGTCTGGATGCAGTCGATCCCAGCAGAAGGAGATTGCTCGAAAGGGTTCGCCTTGTTGTTTCCTCTCTTTTCTTGCAATTCTCGCGCTGCGCGGGGTGCTCACCTAGATGAGCTTGTGTCATGGCACGCATCTCTCCACCTGCTGACGCCGATCGCATCTTGCTCTGCCTTTTCCCTGCGCAAGCGTCAAATCCATCGCCATTCAAAGTATAGTCGACCCGCAACACATCACCAGCGATTCCTCCACCACGTCCAGCACTCCCACTCTTCAGATCGCAGTGACGATCTGCTCCGACGGCAAGTTTCGGCTGTACAATTTGGGCGAACTCGACAGCTGGGCATCGGCACGAGGAGGAGGAGAAGGAGCGACGACGACGACGACGATGAATGGAGAGGGGAAATCGGATTCGCGATTGGAATTGCGATTGCAACCTTGCGCGGAGTACGATAGCAAAGGAGCTAGATTGACGTGCTTGGATGTGGTTGCGGGGGATGGGAGCGGCTTGTCCAATTCCAGCATGGATGTCGCAAGTGTTGCATTGGAACGTTCGCCGATGGATCGAGAGGGAGTCGACTTGGCTCAGCAGAGCGAGAGCGAGGAAGAGGAAGAGGGAGAGGAGGAGGATGAGGAGTACAAAGAGTTGAAGGAGTTGAAAAGGTTGGTCAGGAAGGCTAAGCGGGCTGGGGTGATCTTGGAGGGCATGAGCGACGAAGAGGAGGAGGACGAGGAAGAAGAAGAAGAAGATGATGATGATGGGGAGGAGGAGGAGGAAAGAAGCGAAGATGAATACGCAGAGGAAGAGGAGGAGCAGATGAGCGAGAGCGAAGGAGAAGAAGAAGAGGGGGAGGAGGAAGAATAATCGGATGAAATGGAATAGGGAGCAAGAGCAAAGAGCAAGAGCCAGGGCAGGGAACAAGGGAAGCAAAAAGTTTCCCTCCTCCCCCCCGGTCCATTCGTCATCGTCGGCAACGAGTCACCTTGCCGCCATGTATCCGATCCCTGTCCCCACCCTTTACCCTTTGGCCTTTGTACTGCCTCCTCCATTGCGTCTCACCCTTTTCCTTGCGCGATACGATGAAAAGGGGAAAACGCAAGACTTTATGCTGCTTTTTTTTTTTTTTAATTTTTTTGCTTTCCTTGTGCACGAAGATCGCAAAGCCAGAGCAGCCACTTTGCCCCCCCATCTCCAAAAAGTCGTGGATAGCGCAAGCTCTGAAAGGCGCCTGCCGGCGTCTGCGTCTGCGTCTGCGTCTGCGTCTGCTCCCTCCCTCCGCCGGTTTGCAACTTGGCGAACTCGTGGACTGTTCTTTGAAAGATGACGATCGAGTCCTCCCCCGCACGAACGCGCATCTCGAGTGCACCCCAAGTCCCGCCGTAGCTTTGGAACAAAATCCTCGTCGGGGAAAAAGTCAAAAGGTTCCCTTGCCTTCTCGTCTCGACGAACATTTTTTTTTTTTTTTTCGAAACGTCGACGTTCCCCTCCCCTTCCTTCAAGTTGGCTCCTCCGTGCAGAACAAAGAAAGAGCCCCCTTACCCCCCCCCCAAAACCAAGAAGAAAACGGAAAGCCCATGCAGCTTACTTGTTCTCTTGCAATGCACGACGCCTCTGCTGCCAAAAGCACGATCCCTGATGCACACTCATGAATATACTTCACAAAGATCGAAACCAATCGCACATTCACCGCTACGAAACGTCCCGGTGCGAGCCCAGGCCGCCAAAGACCT
>NW_020290210.1:0-7254 GCF_003144195.1 Ceraceosorus guamensis | reverse complement strand
GGGGGGTCCTGATGGCGGGATCGTCTGATGCGGCAAAAAGTCCCCGGGGACCCATTTTTTTGCGAACGCGCACGCGCCACAAACCAAGATACAATGAAAGAGGGAAGCGCTGAAGAAGGCAAAAAGCAGAAATGATGAAGCTGTGGCGTGCGCCGTGGCACCGGACCATTCAGGCGGTGCATTCCTCCCCCTGCTCTCCCCCAACTCTCCTCTCTCTCTCTCTCTCTCTTCCAAAGAAATGGCTGAACCACATGACGTCGGCGAGGGACGGAGGAAAAGCGGGGGCTCCGGCATACTTGTAAAGGGAAAAATTGTGTAAAGCATACATTCATGTCATTCGTTGGCTTCTCCCTGGGCAATCGTGCAGCCGCCCTGCGAATGTGAGGGAGGAGGAAAAAAAACCCACTTTTGGGCACAAATACGAACTTGCCTGCCCCCCCTTTGCCTCACTTTTGCGAAACAATGCGTTTTCCTCCAGCGCAACATCCAAGTGGCCAGGGGTTCCCGCGGAAACGCGGTGGCGATGAGGTCGTGCGCTGCAGTGCGCGCACACGGCAAGGAAAAATCATCGTCGACGGTGCTCTGCCATTCTAGTGAGTCTTGATTGTACAAAAAGGGGGTACGACCCCTGCCATGGAGCACCCCCATCGCAAAGCGGCACGTTGTTTGCCTGCCCTCTTTGCCGCTTCGTATCAACGGCCAAGGGGAAGGCGAAGGCGAAGGGGGGAAGACAAGGGCTATTGAACCTTTCCCAATGCAATTCGAACTGGGGACCCTTGGCGTTCGCAGCAATGGAAATCGGACCAAGTAAATGCGGGTCAACTTGCCATTTCCTCTCTGTTCTTTTGCCTGATGTTTGGCCTTTTATCCTTGCCGTTCATCCTCCCTGCAACGCTTGACGGGCTCGGATATAGAACAAGGAAACGCGTCATCCGTAGATGGCTCATTCGCCGCCCGCCCGGACCCCATCCTGCCCCGAATGCGTGTCCATCCAGTCTGCTGTTGCCGCAGTCGTTGCCGCGCTGAGAATATCCACCCTCGGCCAACTCGTGCTTTGCGAAACCCCTGCTTCGACGCGTCACCGAAACGATTTTGAGGTGTTGTGCGACTGAAAGGGCGGGGGGACAGGGCGCGTGTGAGCGATGGGTGCGAGTGCGGATAGAGACGCAATTTCCTTCTTGTAAGGTCCCGCACGAACAAAAGGGATGGTCAACATGCTCGCTGGCGACCGAAAAGCACGCCCGTCACCGTCTTGCCAAGCGCCTAGCATACGCAATGGCATCTGGTGTACGTCGACAAGCAACGAAGGCGCATAAACTCACGCGAATAGGCCGACTCCTCTGCGCCGTCAGCGTGACCAAGAGATTCTTGAGATTAGCAAGCGTATGTCGGATATCGAGCACGGTGATCTTGTTCAGATTCATCAGCTGACCGATGAAGCGTCAGACAAGAGTGTGAAAACGGCGATTTGGAAGCAGGCAAACCAAAATATGAAAGGCAAACATCAGAAATGGAGTCGAGTCGAGATGCGTTTGACCGGTGCGCCGCACTCACTTGCTCTACGTCCTTGTTGAGTAGAAAGACGGCATATTCGTACCTGTAATGCTCCACTCCTTTTGCATAGAGCGGGAAGCTGAGGCGGCAAAGAGAGGAAAAAGGCAAGATTGAGCTCCAAGACGAGTGCAGGCTGGAGCACTTGTACAGCGGGGAGCTGAGCGGCCGAGATCGTTCGGTGACATCTGCCAAGTGTTGTCCTCGACACCATTCACCCCTCCGCAGATCCTGGTGCACCGGAGCACAACTCACGTTCTGGGACCCGTCATGACGCTTATAGGATCCTTGATGACGGCTCTACTGCCAGCCGTAGCGATGACATAATGGTTTGGAACGTTCAAATAGTGTGCCAAGAGAATGACGAGTTGAGCCACGTGGCCCAAAGCGGAGGAACAAGTATCGTCGTCCTGCAGCTGCTGTTCTTTGGTGGTCTTAGCGATGGAAGAGCTTTCGAGAGCTGCATCGTTGGATAGAGGTATGCGACAGATGCTGAAGAGCAGATCGCAAGCGGAGAGAAGATCGATAGGATAGATGATCTCGAGCGAACGCAGCAGTGAGGCTCGTCGATCGTACAGAGCCCCTTTTTGCTCTTCCCTCGTCCTCCTGGGCGCCCCAATGATCGAGGTACGGGAAGCGGTGATCAGTGCCAATGGCACACGTTCCGCGCGCGCGTTTCGGGATGCATTTGCTCACTTTAAAGTCTCAATTTCATCCCCGGCACGCCTCAGCGCGCGGTCTTCCGCCGCGCTTGCCCTTCGTGCAGTTTCCAATCTAGCTCTTCTTCTACTCAATGCTTGTCTCCTCTCCAAGAGCGTCGCACGCGCTGCCATACCGTATCGCTCTTCAGTCCCTGCGCAGCGCTGGACGCAAAGCATACAACCTCGTCCAAACGCGATTCAGCTCACCTCTTTTCACTTGCTCTTTTCCTCGCTCCTTGTCCGCTCGAAGACCTCTGAGCGCTTCCTTCAAGCTGGCCTTTTTGAGATCCTAATGCGCATTTGAGCTCAGGCTCAGCTTACATCTCCACGCCTTCAGTGCCAATGCAGGCATCATTGCGTAAATATGGCCCTCCCCCACCGACTCACAAGCATGCCCACAACGCCTCCGTCTAGCAGCAACTCATCCGTCCACCTCATCAACCTGATCAATTCTTCTCCCTCTTGCACCCTCTCTCGTCTGACCTCCAACACCTTCTCGAGCTCCTCCATCTCGTACCCAGCAACCATGCGCGTCTCTCTCAAGCTCCTCTTGAACACGTCAGAAGTAGCGCGCGTCGCTTTGGGTCTGGAATGATCGTCTTGCCTCTTCGTTGCCTTGACAGCGTGCACTCCCTGCGCGCTGGATGTGACCAGAGCGCCCGAATCCGTGCGTGCGTGCGAATGCGAATTCGAGACGCGAATTCTGCTGCTGCTGCTGCTGGACAAGTCTAATCTGTAAAAGACTTCTTTCGCATCCGACTCGGATTTGAAACCCAATACGAAATCGTTTTGGCTCCCCGTCAACCTCTTTGGGCGTGGGGATTGGCATGCGAAAGCGAGGTGCGCCCAAACTCGGATCAGCGCCTTTCTCTCTCTTCCCCTCTCTCTCTCTTTGTCCTGGGCAGAGTTCCGCCATCTCTACCACGTATCCTCACTCACGTTGCGTTCCAAATCCACCATCATCAAATCCTTGCAGATCACGTCGGCTTCCCAAGCGCAAGTCCACTCGTGCTCATCGTTCCGCTGCTCTCGCACATCCTCCTGCTCCTCCTCGCCCTCGCGCTTGCGCTGCAGAAGCTCATCTCTCCCGCCGACGACGGGCCGCCTCAATAGGCATTTGAGCCTCAAGGGACATTCCCTACCCCTCGCATCCAGCGCGACGTGTTGCAGAGGTACAGCGCTCCAACTATGATGCACCTTCTCCTTCGAAATGTCCAACTCCACATCCGACAGCTTCCAATTGCCAATCTCCTCCTTCCATACTTGCACGCCGAGAAGGATCAGCTGCGCATCGAGCAGATGTGCGCTGCGTGGAGCATCTTGCTGCTGCTGCTGCTGCTGCTGCTGCTGCGATTCATTGCATGTTGACGATGATGACGACGAGTCGTACTCGCGCTCCCGCTCCCGCTCGTTGCGTTGGAGAGAGGCATGGAAGATGGATTTCTTCCGAGCTCCAGCAACTCCTTCGAAATCCTCTTCCTCTTCCTCATCTCCACTCATCCGCCCATCCCCCTTGCCTCGCCGCTCTCCACTTCCAGCTCGCACTGTAGAAGCGCTGGACTTGGATCTCATCCTTGCGCATCTTGCAGATGAGTTTCGCTGCTGCTGCTGCTGCTGCTGCTGCTGCTGTTGATGATGAGATCTCGAGGTGCGGGATGGGGTTGCATCGGGTCGACTTGGACCTGCTTCGGCAGCGTGGTGGATGAGGGAGAGTGGGAGATGAGCATTGCGCAGGTTGAGGGAATACAAGTGCCAGAGCGAGGTCTATGATGTTCAAAGGGGGTCAAGGCAGGGTCCGTGTAAGGGTCCGTGTGAGTATGCTTGGCGACACGTCAGCTGCCACATGTCAAAGCCGCATCAGAAAGAAGAACAAGAAGAAGAAGAGACTGACCCCTTTTTGCGATGCCTCATCATCGTCGTCATCGTCGTCGTCGTCGTCGTCGTCGTCGTCATGCTGCGTGTGGTTGTCGTCATGCTTGTGATGATGCTTGGATGCGGATGCGAAGGTGGAAGGGGGAAGAGCATCCGCGTCCGCATATGTGTCCGCGCGACCTTCTTGAGCCACGACATCGCCCTGCTCTTCCAGTGCAGATGTGGGATGCGATGCATCTTGCTTCATGTTCGTGCTCGTGCTCATGCTCATGCTCATGCTTCGTGCTCTTGTGAGTCGGATGCGATCGAGTAGCTAGTCATGAGGGCGAGGGTGAGGGTGAGGGTGAGGGTGAGGGTGAGGGTGAGAGCCTTGCTGGGGCAGCAAGAGGCATGCGAGCTGCTGTGCTGTGCAGCCCTTTGACCAAAGTCACGTACGAACATCACTTCCCCCGTTGGGGTGCCCGTGCATCGTCGCACCCACGCAACGCACGCAGCGCGACACGGAGCTATAGCTGCTGCTGCATGCATGCTGCACGATGCTGTTGCTTTTAGCGCGCTCCGGCTGGGTTAATTGGAAATCAAGAATTAAGGGCTACCGGTGTAACTTACGATCACGTGTTTGTTTCCCATTTGTGATTCTTGATTTTCACTTTTTTTTTTTTTTGGACGCGGGGTGCGGTGCGGTGCATTTGTATTGGTGGTTGCCTACGCTTAGCTTCCGCCATGCTTCTTGCTTTCCACTCTTCACTTCCTCCCAACATCCACCTCGACGATACGCACCATCGCATGCGCACCGAACCGCACCGCACCGCACCGCAGCGCAGGCACTTGGACGCTCCACGGCGCGCACCCACTTCCCCCCCCCACACCCCCACATTCTCCCTCAGCCCAACGGCATTCATTCGCGCGCGCCCACTCCGCAAGCAAAAATGTCCGAATCGGAATCCATAGGGTCCACCAGCTACGCCTCCTCCTCCTACGCCTCCGCATCCGGCATGGAGTCGGATTCCAACTATAGCACTAGCAGCGTAGATCCTCATTCCGCACGAAGAAGCAGCAGAGAGAGCAAAAGCAAGTCGAAGCAGGACAAGGAAGATAGAAGGCGTCGTAAATTGGAAAAGAGGCGGTGGGAAGGGGAAGGGGAAAGGGGATCGAATGATGTTGCAGGCGCTCATTTGAGAGGATTGACGGTGGATCATGAGAGGAGTGGGAGTGGGAGTGGGAGTGGGAGTGGGAGTGGGAGAGGTGGGGGACAACAAGAGTTGGATGTGAAGGTGCACGTGCACACGGACATGTCGAAAGAGGAAGCGACTTCGGCTTTCAGAGTCATCTATGCCAGTTTCAATCTGGCCATTCCTCCTTCTCTGCTGCACGATCCCATGACGGCCCTGTTGGAAATCTGGGATTCCCTACTCATCCGGTGAGTGTTGCTCCTGAATGGCCATTGTTCGGCTGCTCTGCTCTTCCTCTCCCACTTGCCTCTCGCAAGCACATGCTGAACGCATACACCCACGCGCGCGCGCCCGCGAGCAGATACATTCCTCAATTGTCTGGAGTCCTCATCGCGCATGATGAGCACATGTTCCTTAGAAGCAGCGCTGCCATCGATGGCGATGGCGCTTTCGCCACCGTACCCGCAGCCATCAAGGCATTGGTCTGGGCTCCTCACGTAGGTCAGAGGCTAGGTGAGTATTTGTATCCTTGCCCTCACCCCTCGCTCCATCTCGTTCCTGCCAAGGTGCGCGTTCCCTGCACCGCAATCTCATCTCACTCACACGCCTCTCTCTCTCTCTCTCTCCTTCCTTTTCTCTCTCTCTCTCCTCTTCTCCCTCCTTCTTTCTCTTCGTCTACCCCTTGGGCAAATCCTCTCGAATCGCGCGCGCGCGAAAAAAAAGAGGGCAAATTGACTCTGTCCACCTCTTCGCACGTTTCGCTACTGGTACACGGAACATTCAACGCCTCCATCTCCTCCATGCACCTGCCCACATCCGAATCGCTAGCCCTTGCAGAATCCAACAGCACCTCTTTCGAACGACCCAATCGGGGGGCGCAAGTGTGGAGTTTCGTCGAAGGCTATGGTTTGGATGGCGTGGATGAGCATGCGCGGGGGGATGCAGAGGCAGAACACGACCAGCAGCAGCAGCAGGAAGAAGAAGAAGAAGAAGAAGAAGAAGAAGGGAGGAAAAGTACGGGGTATTGGGCCAAGGAAGATGGAGGTAGATTGGGAGGGGAGAATGGAAGAATAGTGTTTACCGTCATTGGGTGAGTCGAGCGTGGGGAAAAGTAGCGCACGCTTGTCGCAGGAATATCGATGACGAAGCGCAAAAAGGGGGGGAGAGGGAAAATGTTTGCATTTGAGGGTTCGATGAGTCATTTTTGCCTCTTGCGCTCATCGTCGCTCGTGCCCCCGCTTTTTCTTTTTTTTTTTCTCTTTGGTTCCCCAATACGCATTGGCGCGTTGTCCTTGCAGTCTCACGATCACATCCCACACACTATCTCTACACGGCTCTCTGCTCCCCTCTCCCTTTTCCCTCCCTCTTCCTCACAATTCCCTCCCGACGCACAAATCTTTTCTTCCTTTTGCCTCGCGGTACGGAGCAGCGTCGGGACGATCGGGCAGAAGGGGTGAAAAGAGCGCGGGCGCTGGGCATGGGATGGGAGGGGAGGAGGAGAAGGAATCTCAAGGAGCTGCAGCTGGAGCTAGGAGGGTCAGATGGACGGGAGTGGACTTTGATGAGATTGCCAATGCTGATGTGGGAAGAGGAAAGGAGGAGGAGGAGGAGGAGGGAGAGGGGAGCGAGAAGGAAGGGTCTGCTTTGGCTTATGAATCAGGGGAGGAGAATGAGAAGAACAGCAGCATCAGCAGCAGCAGAAGCGCAAAGAGGGGAGAGACGAAGGAGGAGAGAAGGGCTAGAAGAGAAGAGAGAAAGAGGAAAAAGCAACGTCTTTTGGATGAGAGCAGAAGGAAAAAAGAAGCGAAAAGAGCTGCAGCTTCTTCCTCATCTTCTTCTGAGAAACGAAAATTGAAGGAGAAGGAGGAGGAGGGAGAGTCGGTTGGCAGAAGCGGTAAGGAGAAGAGGAGAAAGTTAGATGGGTGATTCGTGGGGGCGTGCCGGAGGGGGGTGGTGGG
>NW_020290209.1:0-7448 GCF_003144195.1 Ceraceosorus guamensis | reverse complement strand
CCCCCCCCTCCCCCGATTCCCGCCTCTCGCAGACGACGACCCTTCGATCAGGCGCAAGGGAAGAGGTTTCAACCCTCGAGGTGCTGCAGGCGACGATTCCAACATCAAGCGAAGGGGTGGATTCGAAAGCCTTGCGGGTGAAGATTCGTCAGATCGTGCAGCCAGGTGTGAGTGCGGCGCTTCTTCGCGTTTGTTCGGCCAAAGGAAAAAAGGGGAGGCGCAAAGCAAGCAAGCAAGCAAGCAGGAATCTTTGGCCGGCCCGTCGATCTTGGGCTTGTTCCCTACCTTCGCATCCATCGCATCGCCTTTGCTTAGCCTCTCTCTCTCCTCTCCTCTCCTCTCCTCTCCTCTCCTCTCCTCTCCTCTCCTCTCCTCTCCTCTCTTCTCCGCTCTTTCTCGACGCCAGCCATCGAAGGCTGGATCGTGCTCGTGACGGGTGTGCACGAAGAGGCGACAGAGGAAGAGGTGCAGGACAAGTTTGCGGATTATGGAGAGATTAAGAATCTGCATCTCAACTTGGATCGTCGTACAGGTTACGTCAAGGTGAGCAGGCAGGAGCAAGCGCCCTTGTGAAGTCAAGCGAGATCCGTGAAGGCGGCGCAAAACGGGGGCAAAAAGGATGAGGCGCACCTTTGCTGGGCTCGGCTAGCATCTGTGTGGCGTTTTTGAGTCTAAGCAACGCTGCGAGTCATCGTGCTGACACCAACATCGCTCGCTCGCTCGCTCGCTCGCTTATCCCCACCCCGCGCAAAGGGCTACGCGCTGATAGAGTACGAGACGCAGTCCGAGGCCAAGGCAGCCATTCAAGCCTGTCAAGATGGTCTAAGCCTTATGGAAGAATCGCTCTCTGCCGATTTCGCATTCGTAAGACCGCCCGCCGCTTCGCATGGCGGCGGCGGCGGCAGGAACATTGCCGGTTCTGCCATCAAGGGTGCTGGTAGGGATAGGGAGAGGAGAGGAGATGGAAGGAATGCGGCGAGGGAAGCGCCGGGCGGAGCTGGAAGACTGATGGATCGCATCGCCAGGAGCAAGAGTCCGGAACGTAGACGATGAGCAGCAGCAGGGAGTTCAGTCAGCGCGCGCACAATCGGACCAAGTTCGTTGGTCAATCCGACAAAAATCGCTCATAGATGCGTCTTTGCATCGACAACACGACGAATGGGATGCATTGCAAGCTGTAGTGACCACGAGGCTGATGAGCATCTTGAAGCGAGTACACTCAGGCCTGACTGAGAGGTCACGCATCACGAATCACGTCGCTGTGCTCCACGACTTGCTTCCACCTTTGCAAAAATTGCACCGTCTTGCCAGCAGATTCCATGCCGACATCGGTGTGCGCATGCTGATCCAGAGTGGCCCAGAGCAAGCTCAGTGCATCTCGCGCATCGTGCCTGGTTTGTATCCACCTCACATATTCCGACTTGCTCCAGCCCCTCTGTTCGTTCGGAAAAGGGAACCACTCGTTTGAGAGCTGCACACCCGCCTCGGATGATGCTGCCTCCTTTTCTTCCTTTTTGTTGCTCGCGGTGGACGAGAAGGAGACGGCGGCGGCGGCGGCGGCGGCAGCAGTTTTGGAACGAACGGGATTGCTCGTGCGAATAATGTGATGCGCGACTACGAGCGGAGAGAGACCGCTGGTAGAAGGTAAAAGGTCCTTGTCCGCCAGCCCATCCAGATCCTTGAACAGCAAAGGTCTGAATGATCTCAGCGCTCGAAAAGGTGCGCCGCAATCCGCCAGCGTCAAAGTCTGCTGCTGCGCAGACTGTGACACTCCTGTGCTCATAATTGCAGAGGAAGCACGCCGCGGTGATGCTTGCAACATCTGCGAAGTAGCAAACTCCAGCTCGGTCGTGTCGCTGGACAGCTTCAGCGCCCCAGATTCGCCAAGAGGTCGAACGAGGCTAGCATGCAGCACAAACGTATCCAGCGCATGAATAGCCAGCTCCAGCGTTCTGCGAGCGCACCAAGACGGAGAAAAGCTCGTCTCATTAGCTTGCTGCTGCAGAAAGGCAAGGGGTGCCTCGAACCGGAATCACAGTGCGCGCGCATACTCACATTCGACTCCTCGTCTCGTCTTCATACTTGAGCGCGAGCATCTCGCGAACGTACCAAAGTCGATCGCTCACTTCTGCCATATAGACGCTTCCCGCGCCCGTTGCTACACCCGCCGCAGCACCCGGACCACCGGAAGGGGCTGCACCTCCTTTGGCAAAGTCGACATTGTGCATCCTCGCAAAGGTCACTGTCAATTCCTTCTTCGTGGATTGCAGCAGAGGATCTAAAAGTTCGTCCTGAAGCAGTCGGGACGCGCGCTGCGTAGTTGATGCGAAGGGCGAGCAAGCCGTCAGTCGGTGAGCTACTCTTTCGCTGCTCGGTGGTCAAGTCGCACGTCACACGGCGCACCTGTTCGAGCCGGCCAACAAGACCGCGCACCGCAGATGGACTCTCAGCGTTCACGGCACGCAAGCCCCTAGCTAGGCCCGTAAGCCCATTAGCAAGGTCCGCATTCCCAAATTGGCTAGGTGTCGTCTCGTTCGCCGCGAGCGTGTACGCCGAAGCATCTTTAGCAACCTGCACAAGGATTCCCGGACGTTGACGTGATGAGTCGGGCATCACACATGGCTACCAGGCCTCAAAACTCACACTCTTCTCGAGCTTTTCCAGCGCGTCCAGCGTGCACTTTTCCACGGCAGCAGCGACTGCCCTGAGAAGGAGCGGGTCAAAGCGAGCGCCGTCCAGTTCGTTGCTGATAGTCCTGGCCAACCTTTCTCCATCCGCCAGCGCGGCGTTTGTAGTCCTGCTCGAGCCCGCTGCGCGGCTCTTGCTCGTCGCCAGAGCGGCGACAGAGTCGGTCAGACGCGCATGCACGCGCTGCACGTAAGTTGTTTCGAGGTGCAATGCGCTCCGAAGGACCACGACAGTCTCGGGACTGCGCGGAGAGAAAGGAAGTTGCACTTTCGACATCAGTTGCGCTGCCGTCCCATTGACCCTCGCGCAGCTTCTCACCTCTGATGGTCATCGGTATAATTGAGCTCGGTCACGTTGGACACGCGCTGGAAGAAATCCTGAAAGAGGCGCACCAGTCGAGGGTAAGAAGCGACCAGCTGTTCGGCAAGAAAAGGCGATGCTAGGCAAACAAAGACGCTCGAAGGTGAGCTACCGTCTCGAGCAGGCATCATTTGTCTAGTCGACCTGCTCACCCTTGATAGCTTCTTGACTCTGCATTTCAAACGACTGGGCGAAAGTCGTCCAGAACATGAAGCTGGGCTTATCTCCGAGCGTCTGCAACAGAGCGTCAAGCGCAGCGGCAAAGTCAGAGCCCACGCGACTCAGCCCAATCTTGCGACCGTCTGTCACACAAGCGACTCACCTCCAACGTTTCCTCCAAGTACCCTCTGCCGCTGTCTTCATCCCTCTTGAGCCTTAGAACGCCTTCGAGCGCATACACCTTGGAACAGACCGCGCTCATCTCGCTGATGAGCAGCACACTCAATTTTTGCCAAAATGTGGTGCTCCACGCATGTTGCTGCGGCGTCAGAGCACCGTCCATTACTGCGCTAGATGCGCCGGGACGGGACGAGTGGCGAGATTTGTAGGAAGTGTATTGCGATGTCGAGGGTTCTGCGATGCGATCCGCAAAGCAAAGGTGTCAGGGCGTCAGGTGCGCTCACTCCTACGCAAAGCCACACTTGCCCGTGCTACTCACCACGTACTCCCGTCTCCTTTGCGAGCGCTTGAGGATCAAGAGCAGCCTTGACTCGACTCTTGATGACCTCTCTCAGATCGCCCATCAGATCCCTGACCAGAAATCTTAGGCTTCCCAGGTTGAAAGCAGTGGTGAGGGATATGCTGAGCAGTGCAGGGTTCAAGTCTCTCAAGCCCAGCACCACCGTCGATTCCATCGCGTCGGTAATGTAATCCTTGTGGGCGTCGAGCGTGGGAATGTACGAGGCGACAAAGTGCAGAGAGGTGAGGGGCAGCTTGGAGCTCGATTGCGACTTGTCGATGGCGATGGAGCGACGAGACGACAATGAAGCATCGCTATCAGAGTCTGACCCTGAGTCCGAGGTGTTTTCCGACTCGTCTGAAGCGGGAGATGCAGAGCGGTGATCTGTACCCCCCTCTTGCCCAGCCGACGTGGCCAAGAGAGCGGCTGAGCACGTCCAGGCGCAATGTCAGCAATGCAGAGCGTGCCAACCCCTCCCTCCCTCCCTTCCTCGCCCTTCGCTTCCACTCACACAGCTGACCAACGCATTTGGCAGCTCTGGCCAGTGCTCTTCCCCTGCGTTCCTGATCGTACTCTGCATTGGCATCCTCCTTCTGCAGACCATCGATCAGCCCTGCCAGCCTGTTGGCGATGCTTACGAATTTGGCTGCTCTGTCTACGAGGACTTGAGCTTGGCGCACTTTCATAAGGCGCCTTCTGGATCGTTTGAGGGACTGATAGGGCTGTGAGATGCGATTGGAGAGCGTGACTAGAAGATGATCGAGCGTCGCGAGCGTCGTCTTGGCGTTCGATAGAGGAGCAGAGAGGGAGAGGATGCTGTGAGAGTGTTGCAGCAGCAACGTGGAGTGCATCGATACCTGTGCGCGGGGGAGAGAGGAGGGAGGGGGGAGAAGCGGATGATGGTATGAGTGCATGGGCAACGGGTTGGGGTAGAGCGATGCCTGCCCTGCGAGCGCACTCACCTCATCCTTGATCATGCGATCCACGTCGTCGATGGCGAGATTGAGTCTGCTCAGTGCCATGCTCACGTCTCCCTGCACATCCTTGGCCGCAGTGGCCGCGATAGGGGCGGTAGGAGTGGCAGGGGTGACAGGGGTGACAGGGTTGGCAGCAGCAGCAGCAGCGGCGGCAGCACTGCGCAGTGTACTGGTGCTTGGCAGAGGGGCGAAGGATCTGCTTGGACTCCAACGAGGTGTGGCCTCCTGCGCTGAGGCTGATGCTGATGCTGATGCTGATGCTGATGCTGATTGGCTCCTGCTGCCGCTTGAGGATTGCGCTACAGCGAGGTGCGGCTGAGGCTGAGCGTGGCCTTCGATGATGCCATTCGCGTACGCTTGCGGATCGAAGGAAGGCAGCAAAAAGGATGAAATGTCTGTTTGGCGCGCGCGCGGGGGCCGGCGTGCCCGGGTAGACGATGTCAGCTAGCTAGCGAGCGAGCGAGCGAGATTGCCTGTACGCTGCATCCTACTCCCACTCCCACTCCCACTCCCACTCACCCACGCCGTCCCTCTGCGCTGCCACGATGGACGCCATCTGCGAAGGCGTGTGCGATGCACTCAGACTGCTCGAAGCAGAAGCAGAAGCAGAAGCAGAAGCAGCAGCAGGAGCAGAAGCAGCAGCAGGAGCAGACTCTAAAGCATCCTGCACGGGCCCATTGCCAGCAGCGATGGACAAGCCCTTTTGTGCGGCCAAGGTGCGAAGCTGATGCAACAGCTGCTCATCCCTCCACTCCGATTCCCATTCCAACTCCATCCCCTCGCCCATACCGGCACTGTCGCTTGGCACGCGATTCGCCAAAAGGTGGGATGTGCTGCTGGCTGGCTTGCTGGCTGGCTGGCTGGCTGGCTGGCTGGCTTGTTGCTCCGTCGCACACGAGTGCGCGCGTAGTGATTGTAGAGCTGAGCTGAGCTGAGGTCGCGTGCCGAGTGGAAGGGAAGGCAAGGCAAGGCAAGGCAAGGCAAGGCAAGGGATGATGTTGATCAGAAAGCGCGCGGACAGGACAGGCGTGATGTGATGCATCAAGAAAGAGTCACGAGGGAGACGGCGAGTATAGACCTTCGTAGCGGAGGGCTTGTATATACGTGTGACTTGCGTTGCTTGCCTGCAAGGTCTGTGCACGGCGCGCCGGAGGGGTGGGGGGGCTGTTATCACCACTGCGCACGTGACACACAATCACGCACGAGCCAGGCAGGCAGGCAGGCAGGCGGGCGGGCGGGCAGACAGGCAGGCCACAAGAAAGTCATGAGTGACGCGTCTATGGTGATGCGAGTGACTCGTGACTCGTGACTATCGACTCGCTGCAGCAAGCGTGTCGCAAGGCTTGCATACATCCTAGCTTCTCCTCCTCCTCCTCCTCCTCCTCCTCCTCCTCGCCCACCCCTCCACCATCACCTTATTTCTCTATCCTTGCCCCTATCCGCCTCTTCTCTCGCCAAGCCCTTGCTCATCTCGTCGCGCAGCGTCTCATAGCTCCAACTTTGAAACAGGCACTTCGCCACACACACACACACACACGAAAGCTTGAGAGATGAGCGCAGGTGCAGGAGAAGGAGCTTACAGCTTCTCCCTCACCACCTTTTCCCCAAGCGGTAAATTGGTACAGATCGAGCATGCTCTGGCTGCAGTATCTGCCGGTGCCACCTCGTTGGGCATCAAGGGTGAGCAGCATTGGCAAGTCCCGGGCACGTGATGCGGGCACAAAAAAGGGGGAGCATACATTGCATTGCCAGCCAGCGTCTGCTCTTCTTCCACACTCCGCAGTCGCGACCCCTTGTCTGGGAACGAAAGCTGACTTCATTCCCCGCACACCCTCTTTGCCTCGCACTCTGCCCCCCGCTCCCGCTCGCAGCATCCGGAGCCATCGTGATCGCTTCGGAAAAGCGACCTCCCTCTCTGTTGGTGGATGATGGCGCATTGGAAAAGATTGCGCTCATTTGTCCCAACATTGGCATGGTGTACAGCGGTATGGGACCGGATTTCAGAGTGTTGGTCAGCAAAGCCAGAAAGAGCGCTCAGGCTTATTGGAAGATTTATGGAGAGTATCCGCCTACGAGGGTATTGGTGCAGGAGCTGGCTAGCGTCATGCAGGAAGCCACTCAGTCTGGGTGAGTAGGAATCGAGGTTGGGGTGCTCCTCTTGGCTATTTTCCCCGAATGAGACGCGAAGTGCTCAAAGGCTCACTGTGCTACTCGCTGGCGTCTTGCAGTGGTGTGAGACCCTTTGGTGTATCCCTCTTGGTGGCTGGATTTGATGGTGCAAGGGGTCCATCGCTCTACCAAGTAGATCCCAGCGGCTCCTACTTTCTGTGGAAAGCCAGCGCGATCGGCAAGAATCAGACCAATGCAAAGACGTTCTTGGAAAAGAGGTGAGCGTCGCAGTGAGGGTGACGTGCTCGGCCATCGCGCGGAGTGGACTGTCAGGTGCGAGGGTGTGAGCTGCTGCTCGACGCTCACGCACCACCATCTTGCTCGCGCACAGGTACAACTCGGAGATCTCGCTGGAGGATGCGATCCACACGGCTCTGCTGACGCTCAAAGAGGGCTACGAAGGTCAAATGACGGAAAAGACAATCGAGATTGGCATTGTTGGAGAGAGCACGGCAAAGGCTGTGGGCGGGGATGGCAAGGTGATGCCCGTGTTTAAGAAATTGACAGAGGCAGAGATCAAGGATTAGTGAGTTTGCGATCGCATCTTCATTACTCTTTGCTGCGAATGGGGAGGG
>NW_020290208.1:0-7758 GCF_003144195.1 Ceraceosorus guamensis | reverse complement strand
CAGAAGTTCTGCCAAGTTCAGGCAACATGAGCCAACATCAGGTCATCTTCCCTCAACTTGATCCTCAACTTGTGTCAAGTATGCTGAAGATGACTGAACTTACGGTACCAAGCTGAACTTAGAAGCACTTTGTGCCATCCCTGAAAGACTTTTGTGCAATCCAATTCCAGAAAGTCTCATGCCATAGCCTCATGTTGGTCACTGTAACACAGAACAAACACTTTTCTCAAAGATGCCCAAGTTAGGCACTCTAACCAGCCCATCTTCAGGTTAGATGGACCTCACGCCGTCAAATCTCTAGGGTTTTGGGCGCTGCTTCACCAGCTGGCTTCCCTCAGCCCTCTCTAGATGCCTATAACACAAACTCCAAAAACCCTATTCCACACCCCCTTGTAACCCTAACCCTCATTCTGTGCACGACGCTCTTTGCCTTGCCTCTTGCAAAAGTCCAGACTGAGAGCTTGCCTCGTCAACATGCCCTAAGCTTCCACTCTCTCAGCACCATCCTGCTTGCGATTGGTGGCTGATGTATGAGCACGCAAGCGTGTGGAAGTGATTCTGATATCACCGCATGCATAGGTGTGTAATTGTATCTGATCCCACAGCCAAAGAGGTATGGTGTTTGGGATCAAAACTGATCTCACTGCCATAGCATAAAATTCTCCATCTCGCAAGCTGCCTTGAACAGGCGCAAAAGGGCCTATTTCTCACAGATAACGCCCTTGCGGTTGTTGGTGCACGCTCTACAAGCCAGACACAGCGAGAGCTGGTACAACTGTCAGCCCGATGTGTTCGTTCGAAGACTGGTTGCGCTGTATGGCTCGCACGCACTAACCATAGGGTAGGACAATCAGCGCAACGTTTGTACCATGGTTCGGTCCCTTTCCAATTGACGCGCCATTGCTCGTTTTGGGCGCTTCGCCGCGCACAAGTTGCAAGGGCACCAGTCTTGTGTGGCGAGCGCAGGCGATGTGCGACCGTTTCGAGATGGCCGTGGTTGACCGCAAGCGAACACGCTTCCCCGAAACCCCCCATCATCAGGTCGTCATCACACGAGATGATGGCGGTCAGAAAGCATGAGATTCAGGTGATGGATGCACCTTCGGATATGGGCGCGTGTCACGTGACAGTCGTGGTATTGGTTGAGAGGCGCTTCGCATACGTCTGCTTGATGAGTGCTTCTTCATCTCGAATGCTCTGCTTGAACTTGAAGCTGGCTACAACGGATGGCCAAGTGTGAATGGCGCCCTGCAAGTGGACAAACCGCAGGTGAAAATGGGCATCATGCCGCTTCCGCACGAGTGCAAGAGACTGCTCTGCCTCGTCCTTAGTGTGCGACGCAGGGGTATGAGAGGATGCTGGTTCGGGACGCGCAAGGATATAGTCGATGGGCGAGAGTACCGAAAGTGACTGGCTACCGCTGTCGTGCTCTTCCTGCGACGTCAGCGAATCGAGCTGATCTACAAGCGGGATTTCGTCTGCGACGATCTCTTGGCTGGAGCGAACGACGTCGCTGGTCGACGAGAGATTGGGCTCCTCGCAGACGTCCCTTTCTGCTCCTGACGGGCTCCGAATCGCGCGCAGCACACCAGTCTCGTCCACCTCCAAGCCCATGAGTGTAAGGTCTCCACCAGCTTTTGCAAAATCGAGGGTCGCCTGGTCCCACAGTGGAGCTGCCAACTCAGCTCGCACGGGAAAGATGTGACTAGACAAGAAGCTGACGACGCAATCGGCGATGCGCCGTGCCCGATTGCCTGAGTTGTGCCACTCTGCGTGTCGACGAGGCTTTCGCAAAACGCTCGTCAGAATTTCCAATGGCAACTCCCTAGGCTGGGCATTGATCACAGCAGAGTTGTATCGCTCTTTGGAACTTGCTTGTTTTAGACAAGACTCCCGCAGCATGCCCAGTCCGAATCCTTGGACGTCGACGAGCAATGGTACGGATGAGACCAAGAGATCCTCATCGTATGGCGAGTCCCAGTGATCCACGTCCAGTCCAATCTGACGGAGAAGTGGCAAAGCTGTAGTGAGGCGATCATCAGCAGAGCGACTTTACATAGCCGCACGCGTGGCTGCTCACCTTGCTTGGCGTTGTGGACGGCAATCAAGAGATTGCTGCGTATGCTGAGATACTGGATGATGTCGTAAAGAGCGCCCAAGACTTGGTACTCCGAAGCGAGCCTCGAGGAGCGATGAACGCGCCCCACTCCCTCAAACGCGTCATCGTGCCACTCAGAGGCGCGCGTCTGGCTGAATTCTTCGGTCAAGGTCGAGTCTGGAGCCGTGTCTGCAGCGTGACCAAAGGCAAAGATGCCCGTGTCTGGCGGTTTGCCAGCCGCAAAGGACCAGTGATTGCTCACGACATAATGCCACGAGCGGTACTCTTGCTTCTCGAACGTGAGGTAAATCTTCTGCCTTGCTGTCATATTGTCGATGTCAGACTGTGGGGCGTCGCTAGCTGACATGACGGTCCAGCCAATTTGCACCACATCAGAGCTATCCTTTTGGGTGCTGGGCAACGCGCTCGCCAATGGGTCGATCTCCAACCCTTTTCTCAGAAGCTCCCTGATCGAGGTACCCGTCTCTCGACCTGCGCTCGGCTGCGGATGTTCGGGTACGCCAGTACGAGTCTCGATGTCGATGGCGAGGATGCTGACACGCCTGAACTTTGAGTCGTGGGTCAGGTAGAGGGAGTGATCCGATTTGCCATCAAACCTGCTTCCCTTGATCTTTCTGCACTCATGCTCGCCCTGCATCAGGTACGCCTTGCTCCACCACCGTTTCAATTGTTTGAAGCGCGACGAAATGATTGTGCGCTCCGCATCCACCGCATCCACGTCCCGTGCACCCAGCTCTTCCTTGCTCTCCAACTCGCTTGCTCCAGCACGTCTCATGTGCACGGCATGCGATCCTCCTTGCCCGCCCTCGTCGCCCCGCTGTCTGTCCTCGATCTTGCCCCTCGTCCGCCTAGCGCGACTCGCTGCTGTTGCTGCCGAGGAGAAGGACTGGGACGGGTAGGCATCCGTGCGTGCCACAGAGCAGGCAATGGCAGCCCTTGCGAATGATGAGCCACTAGGTGCGCGTCCCGGAGCGCTCTTTCTTGGAAGCTGGGGACGAGAGCGAAGCAGCAACGGCCTGTATGCGCATGGTGTCATCATCGTGGAGAAGCCTGCTGCTCGATTCGCCGTGTTGAATGATGGATCGTGACGCCGCGGGCGAGCGCTCCTGATGATGCTTCGTGAGCCATGAGTGCGAGTGACTAGCCCCTGCGCTTGCGGGGCTGATGATCCTTAAGGTCCTTTGGCGGATAGTGATTGGCGAATGGCGACTGGCGACTGGTGATTGGCGACTGGTGACGATCGTGAGTGACCTGCTCATCCGTGCATCTGTTGTGCGGTGTGAACACAACAAAGGGAAACGACCAGATGCCGCTGGCCAGCACTCACGTGACTTGAGGCCGCTCGCTGGCCAGCAGCAGCTGCCGCGTCGCGCCGTGCTGTGCAAGCAGCCTGCTTCAGCTTGCATGGGGCGTGCGCGGTCGTGATCGGTCGCAAAGCCGAGCAAGCAGCAGCAGCATCAGGCATCAAGGCCGAGGCGTTGAGAGTCAAGACGAGCACCAGCAGTCACGAGTCGAGGGTCAAGAATCCTCCTTTGCCCATCCTCCATCTCTGTCCCTCCAAGCTCACCACACGTTCTCCACCTTGTTCCACTCCGCTTCCTCTTCGACTCGAGTCGGCTTCCGCACCGGCCCACGCCATGTCGCGATTTGTTCGCCCTTCCAAGTACCGGCACGTGTACGGCAACGCTGCCAAAAAGGAGGAATGGTACGACAACATCAAGGTGAGCTAGGTTAGCCAGCGAGTCTTTCGAGCGCCATCATCGCGTCACACTGCAGCTGATATCATCCCCTCGCTTTGCCGCAGGTCTCCAACAATGCGTGGGATACAAACCTGATTGCGAGCAACGGCAAGTACATCAGCGTCAATTGGAACGCATCCGGCGGAGGCGCATTCGCTCTCGTCCCGACATCGAGAAGAGGCAAGCTGCCAGACATCTACCCTCTTGCCAGAGGTCACACTGCGACTGTCCTCGACACTGCATTCAGCCCCTTCGATGATGACGTCTTGGCAAGCGCCAGCGACGATGGGACCGTCGGCATATGGAACGTGGCCAAAGAGGACGTGTGGAGCGTGCTGGATCTCAGCGAAAAGGAGAGGGACAAGGCAGGCGGTGTCAAGGACATTTCGCCAGTCTCAAAGATTCAGGCGGGTGGCAGGTGAGTGATGTTGGGCAGAATATGTGTGCGGCGGTGGTCGCTTCGAGTCGTCAAGGCCCCTCTTGGATGTCGAGTTCGCTCCTTTTCTGACGCCCACCTTGCGCATCGCCTCCGCAGAAAAGTCGGACAAGTGCTCTTTCACCCTACGGCTTCCAATGTCCTCGCAGCAGCTACAAACGACAGCATCAAGCTCTTTGACCTCGCTTCATCGACTCAGGCCAGCAAGATTGAGCTGACCGGCTTCACTGACAGCATACAATCTCTCGACTTTAATTGGTCAGGCAACACGCTCGTTGCTACCTGCAGGGATCGCAAGATTCGAACTTTTGACCCGCGAGTGGGCAGCAAAGCCGTTCAGGAAGCAGAGAGTCATGGCGGCATCAAGGGCGCAAGGGTGGTCTGGTGCGGCGCGCTCGATAGGTTCATCACTACCGGTGAGTTGGAATCGAAAGCCTCGTTGAGCTTGCAGAGAAATGGACGTGGTTGCTTTGATGGCGAGATCAGCTCGATCGAAGGATAATTAGGCGTCTAGACCGCGACGCACGAAGCCTAGCTCGCGTGCAAACGCACGATTGCTCGTCAGACTCGCCCAGCAGGTCGCCAGCGTGCCCTTCGCTAATGGTCCTGCTCGCTGTTCGTCATAGGCTTCAGCAAAATGTCCGATCGTCAATTGTTCTTGTGGGACTCCGGAAATGTCACCAAGCCTCTGAGTGAGTCCTCGCCGCGCCGACACAGTTCTAGTATGTCTGCTGAGCACGATTACGCGCGCCCACAGAAACGGTCCTGTTGGACAGCAGCAACGGTGTCATCATGCCATTCTGGTCGGACAACAACATCTGCTTCTTGGCTGGCAAGGGAGACGGAAACATCCGATGTGAGTCGAACGCGCTTCTGGAAGCGGACAAGCCTTGCTGAAAACGTCCGAACCTTTCCAGATTATGAGTTGGAGAATGATGAGCTGCACTATCTGACCGAGTACAAATCGACAGATCCTCAAAGAGGCATGAGCTTCATCCCGAGAAGGTCTTTGAACGTGGATGAGAATGAAATTGCAAGGGCGTACAAAGTCACAGGCAATGCAGTGCAACCAATCTCCTTTGTCGTGCCACGCAGGGCCGAAACTTTCCAAAGCGACATTTTCCCTCCAGGTGAGGGGCACGCGCTTCTCTCGCAACCTGTATCGCTTGCGGCTGACCGAGTGTACGCCACCGCCCACGCAGCGCCATCATCTGTGCCGGCGCTCTCCTCACAGGAATTCTTTGCAGGCAAGACTGCGAATCCCAACCTGATCAGCCTCGAGGATGGAAGCGGCGTCAAAGGCGACGCGATTGTCGCGCATGCTCCAGCTGCCATACCCGTATCTCCTGCGGCGCCTACCCCAGCTGCGCCTGGACCCGTCGCTCCTCCTACGCCTGCCGCTGCCCAAGCGCCTGCCCCAGCGCCTGTAGCAATACCTTCGCCGGCGATTCCAATCAAGACGGAGGCAAGCCCCCTTTCACCTTCGGCGGATCTTGGAAAAAGCAGATTCCGGAGCAGGGAGAACGGAGCGGGTCCTGCGCAGGCTGGAGAGCGCACTGCAGAGGTGAGTTGGTTTGCCGCTGATTCGCATCGATATTGGGACTGAAATCTACCCTCTTGGGACTCAGCTGGTGGAAGAGAATGAGAAGCTGCGTGCCCAGGTGCAGCAGCAACTGACGATGATCAGAGAGCTGGAAGTCGAGAATGAGAGGTGAGTGGTGCCCTTCCGTAGTGTGTGGAAGAGAGAGTCGAGACTGACATACCTGCGCTACGCATGCTGAATAGACTGCGAACCAATCAGCAGCGCGTCAGAGAGGCACTTTTGCAATAAGACAGTGCACAGGACGTGGAGGCAGTCTTTGACCCTCGCCTCCCTGAAGTTGGCGAGATTTGGACTCTGCGGCGGGCGCGCCTTGGTCTTGCCCGTGTTTGTCGGAAAGTCACTCCTGCAGAGTCTCGAATGTATAGAATTGAACCGCTTTCAAGTCTGGTGGTACGATGCTAAAGATTTGTACCTCTGCTGCATCGCCCGCCCGTCGCTGTGCTCTGACTCGATGAGCCGCTTTTTGTGTAGTAGAGTTGCGCTCTGTCAATTCCATCCCACTTGATTGTGCTGTGCGGGGGAATGAGCCACGCGGCTGGTGACAGCACGCAGAAGGTCATCTGAAGCAATCGGTCGCTGTACGTGTATATATACCCCTGCGCATCCGGCATCTTTGGTCATTTCGAGCGCTTATGGTGTAAGGGTAACATGGTCGCTTCCCACGTTTTCGCGGCGGGAGTGCGCGTTCATGTGACCTGTAGCGGCCGCCCCGGGTTCGAGTCCCGGTGAGCGCAAGCACCCCTATGGGGTAGCATACGATAAACTTGGAACGATACAGAGAAGATTAGCATTTGCCCCTGCACAAGGACGGATATTTGATCAGAAAAGGCGTTGCTTCGGCAACAAATATGTTTTTTTGATTGGCTCGCTTTTGGTGTCTGTCGAGACACACGTGCACCGTGGGTTGGCTCTCTCGGCGCTTCGAGGAGTCTTTGACCATGAACACGTGAAATCACGCATCACGAAGCGGAGTCGCGTGCGCGTGCACAACTGCACATATCCAAAATTGGGGTTGGCTCGGAGCGACCGACGGTGCCCGCGATGCGACTCAATCCACCCTCCCTTGCCATCACATCACATCACAGCCAGCGGGCCCACTCTTTTACCCCAGCAAGTCTTCACGAAGGTCGCCTTTTATTGTCCACCATGGTGCGAAGCTCGCCTGCAGCAGCGTTGACGCAAGCTGGGTGCTCCTATCGCTCCGTCCACATGCTCAGCGGCCCAAGGCGACTTTCACGAGTACAGCTTGCAGCTCGAGCGGGCACGTCGAAGGAGCCCAGTCTGTCCCGCCAGGGCTGCCCGACCCTCGAGCCTGCTAGATTCGCTCGCTGGAACACCATTACCGCAGCTCGAGCCACTCATGCTTTTGCGCCTTTCAGACCTTCGGCTGCTAGGCTGCTTGCTGGAAATGGCGAGTCGTCACAAGGAGCCTACGTTGCCAGGTGTGTACGTCGGAGCGGAGCTTTTGGGGAGGGTGGTGGGGGCTGAGGACACCTCTGCAGCTCTCGGCGAACTCCATGTGACTTGCAAAGGCAGAGGCTTCGCACGCCTAAGCTCGCTGCAATTGCTGACCGCGTCCCCCCCTCAATCCTCTGCTCTCGCGCGTTCGCAGCAAACAATCGCCGGAAGAGTACCATGCAGCCTCGGATCGCACGTTGAATGCGCTCATCGATCATTTGGAAGCGTTGACAGAGGAGCATTCGGGAGTGGCCAACGAGAGGGAAGCCGAATACTCTGTGAGTCGCTGCAAAGAAGCTGTTCGAGCTGAGAACGGCAAGTAACAGGCTCGTGATGACGCCAGGCGTGAGGATATGGAACTGCGGGGTGGAGATGCGGAAAGGAGGGGAGGGGGTGGAGGGGG